>NC_136500.1:146597926-146690426 GCF_053919585.1 Euprymna scolopes | reverse complement strand
CCGGTGGGAAGCAGGCAGACGGAACAGAGTTCCACAGGCGTGCAGTTCTAAGAAAGAAGCTCTGTTCATGGAATCCGCGTTTTGATCTAGGCACAGATATAGAGTGGGGGAAATTTTTCACGGTGGATTCAGCTAGACTGGTGTTTTTCGTGAAAGATTGGTGAGGGGGGCCAGAGATTGGAGTTCAGACGAGCACCTGTCATGGAAATAACGATTCTTCCAGTGTTAACAACTAGTTCTTTACTTTTCCATGTTTAAGCTTAACCATATTACTTTTCATGCTCGCATTTTTCTACTGTAATTAATATATAGATATCACTCATCGGGGAATTGTGGGATAAGCGACAGTGATCGTTTGGTTTCAAAAGTGATATCATTATTCCTTAGCAGAAATCAACTGGAGATTTTCAGGCCGGTTTTTAACTCTGCCAAGGCAAGAAAATGTTGCTCTGAGTAGCTCCTCCTCGGATTTGGCAACAGCACTCCATTTTACAATGTATTTGCCTCTTGAATAGATAGAGGATTGCATCGGGAGGGACATACTTTTTTTTTAACAGTAGGTGCACGCTCTCTGTATTTGTAAGTTAGATATATTATCAGTGTGCGCATCTTTATCTCTTTTTAGAAATAACACTTATGTAGATGTTCATTTGCTGTATGTATACGATGGTATGAAAAGGGGCTATGACTTGCATGCTTGCACTTGATTATAGCGATGTTCGGCCGTGCATATGGGCGTAGTTGTACACTCGAGTACAGGCGCATGCATACTCGCCCGGCTGTATAAGTAGTTCCCTTCTCTAATATGCGTGTTTGCGTTATGATATGTATATATGTAATTGAGTGCACATGTGCATTAGTATAAGGATGCGTGTGTATAGAAGTCTGTATTTATGTATGCATGGTATAGATCAGTGTTTGTGCGTAAGTGTATACTATGTATATGTATATGTCTATATATGTATACGTGCGCGTGTATGTGTGTCTGCGGGTATATATGTGCTTATACCTGCACTTATCTTTAGATTTGACAGATGGGTATACAAGTAATCTTATATAAATTGTTAAAATCAACCAGGCTATTCTAATAGTTTCTTGACTCAGACTGTTGGATTTTTTTAATTCTCTCCCTGTTTTTGGTTTCAAAAATAATAGTAGAAAGCGTGTGATATTTGTGCAAAGTAGTTTTTGTCTTCCATCAGCAAAGTTCATGATTTGGTCATTTGTTCTTGCAATTTGAGAATGGTACATTTTTTTTTTTTTTTGGCTTTTAATCTGTTGTTTGTTTCTGACTTCTGATAATAAACTTAGAAGAATCCATTAGAGATTATGATATTCTCTTACAAGAGAAAGAGATTGTAAGAAAAACAAAAATGCATCGTCCACTCAGTTTCGAAACCGGTTTTAAACCTTATCAAAGCAGGAAAGATTGCTCCAAGCAGCTCCCGCCCAGATACGGCGGCAGTACTCCATTTTAGGATGTATCTGGCTCTTATAACAATAATCTTATAGGATGTATCTGGCTCTTATAACTATAATCTTATAGGATTGCGTCATGAGTAAGATATCTTTCTAGAGCAGTAGAATGATGCAACCATTTTTCCGGCGATATTGGCAACAGATTTGATGTAAGTCTTCTATTTCAGGTCAGGGGTGAAGCTTAACCACAGAAGCTTGTCGAAGCAGGGAACTTCCTCTTCTACTCTAATAGTTTCTTGTCCAAGACTTCTAGCTTTTTAAATTTCCTCCCTGTTTCTTGCTTCCTTGACTGCGCTAACCTGCTGAAGTTTAAATGTTATGTGAACAGATATCTAGCTTCTAAACTCCCCACAGCCCTCTGTTAGAAACGATCTCAATTAGTTGCTCCTTGCATTCCAAGTTGCAATATGCCTGGTTTGGGGTGAAAAAGTAAAAAATAAAAATAAAAAGTGAGGCTAGAGAATTGACAGGGTTCGAACTTGGAACGCTCAATCTACACACAGATTAAAGCAGTACAAATGCGTGTTGTCGTTCTTTTTTTGTAAGCCAGGTAAATATTTTTTTTATCTTTTAACCAGGTAAATATTTTTCCAATTAACATCTTTTTTTTTCTTCATCATTTGCAGCCACTTTTGCCAGCATCTGTCCAAACGAGATGGGATACTTGCCAAACGGCACGGGTATGTATACACGTTATTCGATATTAGAATTAGTATTTATTCACCGTAAGACATGCGGGTAAATATGACACAAGGAAAAATAGTAATCGGCTTCATTAAAACTTCTAAGATCCTTTCTCATCTTAGCTTTCCGAATTAGAGGAATGTGGGAGTTGTTTTTGTTTTCTCCCAACGATTTTTTAATCTTTCACTCTCCTCCTTTTTGAAATAATATTGTTTAATGTTCATGATGGCTACCTCTATTACGCCAACAAGTATGCATGAGGCAAATTAAAGCAATCAAGATTCACTGGGTTTTAGCGTGTTAGGGTTTTATACACACACACACACACACACACACACACGCACGCACACACACACACACACACGCACACACACACACGCACACACACACATATATATATACATATATATATATATATATATATATATATATACGAGGGGCGTGCAATAAGTAATGCCCCTGACCCACTTCCAGTTGCCTGATCTAGCTGAAATTTTGCATGTACAATGATTTATATCTCTACGGGTTATGTGACAAATTATAGCTCTGAACTAATTGTGGTTTCTGTTTTACAGGTGTTTGAACTGAGTCAGGTGTGAAATGGAGCCTGTTGAATGTCGAGCAGTGATCCGGTTTTTGTATTTGAAAGGACGCACACCACAGGAGACGTTTGATGAAATGAAAGAAACTTATGGTGATAATGCCCCATCATATGACCTTGTAAAACGCTGGCATCGTGAACCCAAACATGGTCGGAAGTCTGTGGAAACAGCTCCCAGACCTGGTCGCCCCCCTTCTTCCATTTATGTCCATCAAGTTGAGGCTGCCATTTTGGAAGATCGGCGCATTACTATTCGCCAAATAGCCCAAGATGTCAAGATTAGTACAGGATCTGTGGAAACTATCATTCATGACCATTTGCATATGCATAAGGTGTCTGCCAGATGGATTCCCAGGTTGCGCACACCATTCCAGAAGCGAGAACGCGTTGAGTGCTCGAGGATGAATTTGGAGATGTGTCAAGAAGATGAGTCAAAGTTTTCAAAAGACTGATTACACAGGATGAAACCTGGGTCCATCACTATGATCCAGAAACCAAAGCCCAGTCAATGTAGTGGAAGTACTTGGTCTCACCACCTCCAAATAAGGCAAGGGTGCAGCCCTCTGCTGTCAAGGTCATGCTCACCGTCTTCTGGGGCCAGGACGGAGTAATGATGACAGATTTCCTGGCAAAGGGTTCCCCAATTACAGGAGCCTGTTATGCTTCACTTTTGAGGAAATTAAGGGAAGCTATCAAAATCAAGAGGTGGGGCAAGATCAGCAAAGGTACCCTCCTCCTGCAGGACAATGCCGCGGTCCACAACTCGCATGTCACCAGATCAGAAGCACGGGCGTGTGGTTATGAAATCCTTCCCATCCTCCCTACTCTCCTGACCTTGCACCCTCTGACTTTCACCTCTTCCCAGCCATGAAGTTGTTTTTGAAAGGAAAGCGTTTCCCAGATGATGCAGCCTTGATTTCTGAAGTCACATCGTGGTTGGAGGACCAACCTGGGGTGTTCTACAAAAATGGTCTCCAAAGCTGCATTAAACGATGGAAGAAATACATAACTCTGGGTGGTTCCTATGTAGTGAAAGATTAATAACTGTGGCAAGTTTCGTTGCTCTACTGCTATTGGAAGTTGGTCAAGGGCATTACTTATTGTACCCCCTCGTATCTATAATATAAAGCTGACCGTCTGTGTGTGTGTCTGGTCACGAATAGGCTCCTATATGGTTGACTATTATAGAAAACTGATCACATATAATGATAGAAGATGTATCGAGACACAGGAATGGGTATGTTTGATCTGGCATAATGATGATTCATTAAAATTGTGGGGTCTGTGTACGCGCCTGATCCACAAAGTATGGAAAAAATTAAAAATAAAAAAAAAACGTTTACAAGTGTTTTGGACATAGATATACATAATAATACGTATGTTTTAACTTAAATAGGAATGGTATAATAAAATTGTAGGGTCTGCGTTCGCGCCTGGCCTCCATAGAATGGAAATAGGCACAAACTTTAATAAAGACTTTTCATATCTATCTGCGTAAGTATACTTTGATAATTATGTTTCAGTTTGAAGAAATATGGTATAATAAAATTATGGGGTGTTCGTTCGCGCCTGACCTCCATAGAATGGAAATATGTCACAAAGTTTAACAACGTTTTTTTAATATAGATCCACAGAATATTGTGATAAGTGTTTCAGTGTGAACAGGTATGGTATAATAAATTATGGGGTTTATCTATTTTATTTTTACTTTCATCATATTTTGTTTTGGTTTTGATACCCCAAATTCGAAGCTATCTCTTTACAACCCTTCCTTTTCATAACCTATCATACTTTCATAAATAAGAGTCCATTTTCTGTAGGCTGTTTTTGAACCCAGTCAACGACAGGTACTTTTGCTAGTATATATATATATATATATATATATATATATATATATATAAATAACAGTAATTATACATAGAAAATTTTATCTCAACCGAATTTAAAAAGCGCTATGCACAATAGAAAGTAGAGCTTATTATAAGAGAAAGAAAATTAAAAACTGTAATTTGAACTTTACAATCAAAATTTATTGTTCGACTGAATACTCCTAAAAACAATTTACTTTTTTATTATTATTATTATTATTATTATTATTATTTATGGTATGGTTGTTCTTGTCCGGGGTTGGTTTATTATTATTATTATTATTATTATTATTATTATTATTATTATTATTATTTCTGCTAGTGTTAGTTTTATTTTTGTCATGGTGTCTACTTTTTTATTGTTTATTTTGTTGTTCTTTACGTTGTTTTTATTTAATATTTTGTTATTATGTGCTTTAATTATCATCTCTAAATTTTCGCAACAACTGTAGGATAACTTCAAGATATTTTTATCGAAAATTTTGTGTAAGGGGTTGGTTGTGGGAAAGTGTTTTTCAATAAGATCTAGAAATTTCTTGCCAAGTTTTGTTTTTAACATTTGATTGTATGGGGCCGTATACCAAATTATAGTTCTTTTTCTTTTATTTTTGATATTATTATAGTTATTGGTGTTTTGTTGCTTATATTTGATATCGATATTTTTGTATCCACTATTTTTTAGGGCTGTTTCATAGATATTGTATTTTTATTTTTATTTCTAATATGGGTGTTGTTGTCCGAAGTTGGTTTATTATTATTATTATTATTATTATTATTATTATTATTATTATTATTTCTACTAGTTACATATGTGTCTTTTGTATTAGTTTTATTTTTGTCATGGTGTCCACTTGTTTGTGAAAGAAAACCCAAATAAGAAGAAATAGTACGTAGGTATGACTTCCTTAGATTTCAAAACTCGATATTATGACCACAAAAGTACATTCAATAATTAAAAAAAACAACTCTAGAAAATAAATACTGGGAACCTAAGGAAAGCGGACATTTGCTGGTAGTCAAATGGAAAATAGTAAGACAAGCAAACACATGTAGAGACCTCGACGATCCATGTGGATTATGCCTTCATGAAAATTTGCTATCCTATACTTTAAAGAACCCGAACATCTATTAAACTGTAGGGGAGAAATAGCGAACAACTGTGTTCACAGAATAACATTTACTCTAGGATAGAGATACAAAATAATTTTAAAACTAACAATAACAATAGAAAACAAACAAATAAAAAAATAAATAAATAAACATACATATACATAAACTATCATACACATATAGTTATGTGTAATATATATATATATATATATATATATATATATAAACTAACATATAAAAAAAATAAACCTAGATTTAAAACAGGTCAAGACACTAGATATTTACGCTAAATAGCACACACAAAGGAACAGGTCAACCGAAGGTCAACTGAGCCTTTGTCCTGTAAGTGCTTGCTCATTGACTGATTAGGAAGGGTGCGGTGGAAACTAGAAAGCTGATTGGCTAACAAAAACTCAATAGAAGGTGCATATATAAAAACGCAAGACAGCCACAAAATTCTCACATAAGCCTGAAGAGTCCTAGAGTGGATGAAACGCTGAATATTCAGTGTAGCTTAATCGCCATATACATTTTATAACTATATATTTTATAAATTACTAACTAGCTCTACCTACATATTGAGTACTGTTGAATAAGTACTTAAAGTTTACGCATAAATTTATACATTCGTATATTAATTTATGTGAGTAAATGAAGTAGTAATATATATATATATATATATATATATATATATATATATATATATATATATATATATATATATATATATATATTGGTGGCCTGACAAGGTCACAGGGGAGACAAATGACTGAAGTTGGCTTGCAGTACAATATATTTTAAAATGTAGGCAAATCTGGGCATATTTTATTGGTGTGAAAATATAGGTTCTTTGTCAAAACATGGAGCCTCCCCAAGACGAGAGCCATTCATTTCGATCGATGCCAGACAGGCATCAGAGTGTTGATGATAAAAAGATAGAATTTTGGTCTAAGATACATTAAAATGAACCAGCCACTTATTTCATCATTGTACCACATGATCAAGATCAGAGGAGAGAGAATCAGAGAGAATTTGGCCGCTTACTACCTTTGAAGTGTTGCCATAGATAGTAGCGTCGTCAGCATAAATGTCTATAAATGATCTTAGGATGTGATTTGGGAGATCATTGATGTAGATCAGGAAGAGAGTTTGGCCCAGGATTTGCCCCTGAGAGACTCCAGCATTAATACTGTGAGCTTCTGATTTCTGCCTATCACATACTACTCTTATGAATCTATCAGAGAGAAATGATTTAATAATTAAAAAGACACTTCTAGTTATACCATAGCTGGGGATTTTGTGGAGTATTTAGGTTCTTTTTACCTATTATCATAAAATTTTAACCATAGTATAGTATTGTAATCTTCATAAAGCCTGCAAACGTCCGTTCGCAAATCAGAGATATGACAATCTAGGAAGTATAAGGAAACTTCTCCAAAGTTGTCGAGAAGCCCAAGGAAAAAAAGCCTTTCACATACATACATGAATGCGCTCCCATTTTGTCTTTTATATAATAGACTAGTGGGGGTGGCCGGCGTTTCCCGGGTGTATTGGAGGTGTAAAAGAAAAAAAAAAGTTTTGGTAGGAAGGTAGGCTCGAACCCGAAGCCTTGATGCAAAAGTGGAAAAGAAAGGGGAAAAACCGACATCTTCCCTGCTCGGCCACAACGGAAGAGGAAGTGAAAACCGTTTTAAAAAGTTAAATAACAGGTGTGTGAACTTAATGAGGTCAATCATCACGCCATATGGGGAAACTTAACTCAGGCTGCAAGCCAGTGTCTGCGTTACTCACAAGATGTTGGGGAAAATCAGCTCCCCATAAATAGAGGAGTGTCCAAATGAATAGCAATTATCTGATATAAGGGGTTTCCTCCGCATTGATCAAACCTCATTGCTTTTCTGATCGTCCCTGACCGAGGGGACTGCTTCTGCTACGGATTCAGTTTCGCTTTTATACTGAAAAGACATAGAAACACGCATAGACCAAGAAATATCGCAAAAATAGCGTGTAAAAGTCACCCAAATTAAAGATACACGCGAGTTCGTTTCGTAAACCGTATCCATCACTAAAGAGAAATATGACGCGGATGGAAACCTTAAACGGATTTGAACTCATCCTTCCATTTGATAACATGATAAACCTTTGATGTCGTGTGAATCACGTGAAAATAACAATCTTTAGGCGTTGACTATAAATATATGTTTTGTTACGAACTATAAGTGCAGGTGCGCGAAGTAGACTTTATTTCGTTGCCAGCGATTTGGATTTGTTTTCTTCTTTGAAGTTCTTAATTTCAGTCTGTGCCAAATAACTATAACATTAGCAGCTAGAGAGCGAAAATCTCCGCTACGGCACAACAATGCCCCCTTTGATAGTTTGTAGTGAAATGAGACCGTAAATGGATGGTAACATTTAATGCTACTAAGATTAAGTATCTTTCTGGTAACAAGTATAAAAAAAACAGTCTCAACTACAGATTGTTATGAAAAATAGCATTCTGTCTGAGAGCTCATTGTTCAAACTCCTCAGCTTGATATTCGCAAGCAACATGACTTGGAACAAATACAGTGAGGAAATTGCCAAGGCTGCTGCTAGAAAATTACTTTCACATGAGAGTATCCTCTACCAAAGCTACCATTCACCCCTGCATAGAGTATTATCACATCTATCTGTTGTTAATTTTTAATTCTTAGACATAGTCCAAAAGAGCTTCTCAGATATAATACGTCTCGCACTGTCGGCCACGCTCCAATCCCTGTCTCCTCGCTGCAATGTTGCATCTTGTGCCTGCTTTACAAGTACTTTAATGGAATGTGCTCCGACGAACTCACAGCACTTGTTCCCTCTCGATGTAAATACTCCCGACCAACCCGACAAGCAGCAAAATCCCATCCTTCACTCTTGAGAATTGTTGGAGACGTCCCTCCATTGGATTAATCGACTATCTCATGACGTCATTTCCTCTGGTGACGTCACTTCCTGTATTGAGTACCGGTGCCCGGAGTCTGAGATTGGCACGCGATGAAGCAGGTTGGGTTCAAACGCTCAACTGCTGAAGAATGGTATTACTCGACTCACTTTGCCTGTAATCTATGTGAATGCATATTTCGTTCCTAAAAATCCTGTGTTCCTTTCGTTTATTACCATTTAACCCCATAACAACTGGGGACGACGGATTCGACTTATACAGGGGTTAACTCCACAAAAAAAAAAAACACAGAATGCTAATTGACTTCAAAAGAACGTCGGATTTACAAGCTTAGAAGTCGGCTGGCAATTACGTGCTAAAACCAAAATCCTAAAAACACAAAAAAAGAAAACGAACAAATGGCAAAGTTATCGACTAAATTGTAAATTAATCTTTTTGTTTCTATATTTAAAGAAAAGAACTGTTCTAAACGGATTTTGTTAAGGTCGTAAAAGTTTATTTGATTGCTTATTGAAAGAAAAAAAAGAAAGAAGTAAAAAATGTTGACCTAATTTTCACCGCGAGAACAATTCTATTGTAAACTGTCGACTGTTTATTTGTATGCAAATTTAAACATTTTTTTTAAATGAAGTGAAAAGGTTTTTTTGCCTGTGTTTTGTCCTGCTAACTTTATACAATATTTTAACGGGAGAGAAATGTTTTCCCCCCTTTTCGTTTTACTTGGACTAAAAGAAAGATACTTTTTCATTGAGTGGAATTTTTTGAAATATTTTATTTTTAACTGTCGGTTCTAAAGTGAAAATTTTTTGTCTTCCGCTTGTGGACAACTCCCCCCCCCCCACACACACACACATAAGAAAAAAACAGCCATTTTGGTTAACTGCCAGACAATTCCGCAATTATTTTTATTCTTTTGCAACTGTATTGTGTCACAGCATTTTTTTTTTGTTTCGCAAGTAAAAATTTTTTATCCACCCTTATATTGGGTTATCTCTAAGGTTTTTACCAAGAAGTAAGGGATATATTGCTTCCTCCTCATACGCACACACTTAAGGAAAGGATATTTCTTCTTTTAATTATTTTATCTCTCTTCTCCAGTCAAAAACGGAAATTATTTATTTTTTTCGTGCGTTTGGAAAAAGCCATTAAAATATGGAGGACGTTAAAGCAGACAAGAAGAGCTATTGTTAAAAATATTCGATAGAACGGAACACAGAGACAACAGTTTTGTTTTTACCCAAAGTACAATATGGAACGCTATAGAAACGTTCAACTACCAACTGGACTTGGATGGGACATTTGACGCTTTCTATCGGAGATATGAGGACCTATTCACCGTGGATTGTCAAGAGTGGAGCAACACTAAGAAAGTTCGCCTACTTTTGAGGAAATTAGAGATCACAGAACATAGCACCTTTGTGGATTATATTCTCCCCAGGAAAACGAGTGAATTGGAATTTTCTGAAGCGGTCAAACTTTTATCCGAACTGTTCAGCCCGAATTCTACGTTTTTTCATAGAAGATGGAAGTGCTTTAACCTGCATAAAAAGCAACGCCGACGATTACCTGACCTTCGCGTCCGTGGTAAATAAACACTGCGATGATTTCCATCTATCTGACTTATCGGCAGATGACTTCAAGTGTTTAATTTTTGCGCAGGGTCTAGTCTCATCTAAAAACACTGAGATTAAACGACGTGTTCTCTCTAGACTTGAGAGCGAACAGGGCCTCACCCTCCAGAAGTTGACCGAGGATTGTCAACGGGTAGTCTGCATAAGGAACAACTCGAGACACATCGAGGAGTCAGGCGCAACATCCATTAGAAGGACGATCTTCAGACCGGAAAAATACTCACCCCCAAAAAAAGCAAAGCTGGAAGTAAGAAAACTCAGGCTACACCTAATAAGTATCACCCAGTCACAAGACCCGGATCCCCTACAAGCCCGTGCTATCGCTGCGACGGGAAACATTGGTCGAGTCAATGTTTTTACAAACATAAGTACTGCAACGAATGTGGCAGGAAGTGCCACAAAGCGACCCAGTGCAGGAAGAACAAGGAGAAGAATAGCGTCCGACAGACTAAGATTCAACTTGGATTCGGATAAAAACCGGCACAAATATGTCACAGTTAACATCACAAATAAAACTGTGCATCTACAATTGGATTCCGGATCAGACCTGTCCATCATTAACCTTAAGACGTGGAAAAGGCTAAGGAAACCAACCATGCGGAAGACAAACAGATCAGCTCGAGCTGTGACAGGCGATAAAATGGAATTTGAGGTAAAGCTCACACTCCGGTGACCTTAAATGGTGTTACTAAAAAAGTGAAAGTGTATGTACATAGGACATCCGAAAATCTGTTCGGTACTGATTGGATGGAGCGATTCGAATTGTGGGACCAACCTATGAATAAATTCTGTCATAGGGTAGAAGACTCGTCTACTGAGGAGCAACAACTGAATGACGAGTTAAAAGTGGAATTTCCAGAAGTATTTCCACCAGGACTTGGAAAATGTACAAAGGCTATAGCAAGATTCGAACTAAAAGAAAACACTCTGTCCGTTTTCAAGAAGAAACAAAACGTCCCATTCGCAGCAACAGAGAAATTGGAAAAGAAAGCTTCAACGGAATCTGCCAAAGGAGGCAAAAAAAAAAAACTGCAAAGCCGGAAGCTAAAAAACCCGCGCCAAAAGAATTCCCCAAGCCAAAGCAACAATTTCTACACGTGTATAGGATTACACCCAACCTGAACACACCAACAGCAATCTCACCTGCAGAAACGATGTTTGCGCGGAAAGTGAGATCCGTTTTTGACAAGCTCTTACCCAAACTGTCAAGGCCACTAGTGACCACTTATGTACCCAGTAAAAGTTTCAGATCATGTGAAAGGGTGTTTTTTCAAAAGTTATAAAAACAACACATCATTCTGGAAGGTGGGTACAATTACTAAGAGAGTCGGTGACATGGTATATATCATCCAAGGACCAACATATACCCACAAACATCACCAGAACCAAGAAGATGTCGATCAGCTGAAACCATCGACAGTCAACCATTGGAAGATAAGCCGATAGCCACTGTCTTCGAAACTTTTGATCTTGAACCTCCTCAACGAACACCTGAACTACGGCGGTCGTTCCGTAAGAGAAAGTTTACCGAGCCATTGATGGTAAACCCTAAAAGGAAGAAGTACTGACAGCTTTTACGAACAAAAAGCTTGGGAGGGGGGGGTTGGAGACGCACAGTTCAAACATTTCAAAATACAACCGCTAGAAACAACGCGCGGCTCTTTACAAACAGACCTCTTTCTCCAAATTTACAACATGGCAACGAAGAAGAAAAGAAAAAACAACACACTGAAGATGGAGTATACCTCTGAAATATATTTGTGATAAATTTCAAACAAGTAAAATATTTGTTTATTTTCCTAATATTACGTTGTATTTGGCTTTTAAGCGTACTTGATGCGTATTTTATTTTATTCAAATTAAAACAACGTTTCCATATGAACTCTCATTCTTTGATATATATATATATATATATATATATATATATATATATATATATATATATATATATATATATATATACAAAATAACGTATTTTATGCGACGTCGTTCACGCGAGGTTTGAATGACTTGCAAAAATGTCGACGAAAAAAGTAACCCCTCTTTGTAAAAAACGGCCCAGTTAATGTTTTTTGACCAATTTTTCGATGTTTGTTGTCCGAGACATCGAGCTTTAAAGCGATATCGATTTTGTCACGATCCGACGCGTCTGTCGAAAGTTATTGGCAGACATACAAACACACAAATACACACATTTTGCCTGTTATAGAATAAAGTTTTATTTATATAGTACTTTATTTCTGTAAAGTATTATATCTATTATTAAGTTTTATTTATATAGTTTTATTTATATAGTACATTTATATAGTAAAATTTTTATTTGGTTATAAATTTTGCTTACACAAATAAAAGTTTTAAATCTAATACCGGTCGGTCATGTAAAAGCACAACCAATAAAGTATGAAGGGTGCTTGTCAAGATAGTCGACAGATCGATTTTTTAATTATGTGGTTTTAAGCAAATATGATATCACATACTTTATTGTCATGTCGAAAATAGTAATATATTTAAAAATTACGAAAAGTTATGGAGTAAACAAATGCTATTATGTTTTTAGTAAAATAAAAACCTATCGCTATAGGCTACAAATGTAAGCCATTACGATGTAATTTAAAATGTGAGCTCCGAGTTATGTTTCTTGTGTGTGAACTCTTCACCGTCTACTTTATTACATCTAATAAAAAATACCATTTTACCCAATTTTCCGTAAGAATTAATTTTAACTATATATAACTTTCTATTCGATGAATTTTCGTAATTTTTGGATATATTACTATTTCCGACATGACAATTAAGTACATAATATTGTTTTTGCTTAAAACGGCATATTTAAAAAAAATCGCTTTGTCGACTCTGTCTCAACAAGCATTGTATGAAGTTATCGCCACGTGCATCGTCTTCGTTTTTTTTTTTTTTTTTTTACATAGGCATAACCACTTATCAAGGCCCAGACACCACTCGAGGATCAGGGTTAAGAGTGTACAGTAGTCAACTGGACAATATAGTAATCGTTAGTAATGGGAATTTGGTAAATTTGTTAACTTAAGTGGAACGGCTCATCAAGAACTTGTTTACGCTGGACTTGAAGGCAACCATATTGTAGTCAGCCGGAAAGCAGGAAAACGGAAGACAATTCCACAGGCGTGCAGTTCTACGAAAGAAGCTTTGTTGATGGAATCTACGTTTAGGTTTAGTCACAGATAAAGAGTGGGGGGAATTATTGATAGTGTTTTCAGTTAGACGAGTGTTTCTTGTGAAAGTTTGGCGAGGGATGACCATAGATTGGAGCTCAGTCGAGCACTTGCTTAAAAGATCACTAATCTACACAAGCACCATTTTTTTATAACGGTTGATGCAGAGTTTCCCAAAGTTGGCTCCATGGAGACCTGTGCTCCGGGATTGAGGTTGAGAGGCTCCGGAAGCTCTTTCTTAAGAGGATCAAATGCGTTATATGGAAACATGAAATGGCTGCAGTCATTAAATCGTTGATCTTTTTCTACTGTCAAGAGATACGATGCATGACTTGAGGTGTAAAGAGTTTCAGGATGATCATGGACAAGGTCCAAAAGAGAGTCTTCAACCTTATAGGTCCTGAACTGTTATCTAAGCTTCAGCCTCTGTCCCATCGACGAAATGTTGCATCTCTCTGCCTGTTCTACAAGTACTTTAACGGTGAATTCTCTGACAAACTTCAATCACTTGCAACCCCTCGACGTAAATACCCCCGACAAACCCGACAAGCAGCTAAATCCCACCCCTTCACAGAGATCCCTAGATGTAAGAGAGCCTTCTACTTCAGTAGTTTCTACCCTAGAACCGTTAGACTTGAGAATTCCCTTCCGTGACCCTGCTTCCCCAACTGTACTGACATGCAGAAGTTCAAGTGTAATATGAACCGACATCTTGCTGCCCAACTCCCTACATAGTACCCTTGTAGCTTATGTCCCTGATAGTGGCCCCTACATCAAAGTGGCGATTGGCCTTGTTTGGGGTGAAAATGTAATAAAAAAAAGAAAAGAAAAAAATAAATTAACAAAGAAGCAGCAGTTATTGATTAATCAAAAACAAAAAAAAATGGTTGTAAACATTATCATTAGTTTGTGTTAAAATTAGAAATTAATGTTTTTTTTTTCATAATTATTTTAGAAATTATCTTGTTAATGCTCCGTGATAAATTTTTGCCTTGCTCAGGGCTCCATGGTGTCGTGAAGCTTAGGAAAACCTGGATTACTGAATAATATAAAGCAACATTTTCTGAGAGTAATGTTTCTGTCTTTTTTTTTTTTTTTTTTTTTTTTTACAAAGAATCACCACTTATCAAGGACCGGGGGCCACTCAAGGATAAGGGTTAATGAGTGTACAGTAGTCCATGTGAAAATGTCGTGGTAATCGTTAGCAGTGGGAATTGCGTTAATTGGATTACTTAAGGGGATGGCTCATCAAGAACTTTGTTTACATTGGACTTGAAGACAAACATATTGTAGTCAGCCGGAAAGCAGTGAAACGTGCAGTTCTAAGAAAGGGGATTTGTTCGTGGAATCTATGTTTAGGAAAAACTCACTTCGAAGAGTATTTTTAAAGTACTGTTCCCAATCTCACTCTGAATTTTACTTCCTATTTACTGTTTCCCTTCTACCTACAGCCTTGGTCTTTTCAATACTAAGTTCAATAGGCAGCTCCCGTTTTTGCTATGGTCAGCTTTCGATCTTGTTAGCGTCTTACATCAAGTAGTTTCATTAAAAAAAAAAAGGTGTAATACCATTCAGATATGTAAAAGCACAGTCAATAAATTATGAAGTTATCAACGCGTATGTTAGTTGTGGTTTGCTTTGTTCTATTGCAGTTTTCAAGTGGATTTTTTTTTTAAGTAAAAATATTTTTTGTTTTCAGACATCAATGAATGCGAAGTGATGCAGAACATCTGCAAAAACGGCCGCTGTACGAACCGCATTGGATCTTTCACTTGCATCTGCAACGAAGGCTACAAGACTGATTCGTCTGGACGAAATTGCATTGGTGAATATCAACTTTTCACTGCATTTACTTCGTTTCTTTTTCGGGGTTTCTATTACTGTACACATAGATTCGAAAAAGTTGTCAAAAAACAAATATATAACAAAGAAATGTTATCAAAGGCAAGATAAGTTACTTTTCTACCTAACTGGATATATTTTTCGTGTTTTTATTCAATGTAACATATTTATTCAACTCGAAAAACATACAGTGTTTACCGATGTATTGGAACATTCAATAAACATGTTACATTGAATAAAAACACGAAAAATATATCCAGTTTGGTAGAAAAGTAACTTATCTTGCCTTTGATAACATTTATTTGTTATATATTTGTTTTTTGACAACTTTTTCGAATCTATGTGTACAGTAATACAAACCCCTTTTGAATTATTTAATCGGTACTAACCCCTTTTTTTTCTGTTTCTCGTGTTTAATCGTAGAATGACGTGAAATACCCCTCTTTTTTTCCAGATATTGATGAATGCTTACAACGGCCTCCTCCTTGCCAACATATGTGCCAGAACACCGAGGGCGGCTTCGTATGCACCTGTCCTATCGGTTATGTCCTCAATATGGACGGGCGAACTTGTCGAGGTAAGAGCAAATCTATATAAAAAAAAAAAAAAAAATGAAACACTGTAGCAGAAAACATTTTTGGTGCTTGTATAGAATAAGTATGTTTTAAACCAACGCATTTCAGCCGAAAACATTATTACGTACTCACGTGCCATGTCGAAATAAGTATAAATTCCAAAATTACGTAAAAATGATCCAGTAGAAAAAGAATTATAAGTAAAATTAAATTTATCGACTTTATCGATTTATAAAGTTTTGTCGTATGTTGCAATCGTGAAGAGTTCGCATATTACAGGGTAAGTAACTACAATCGATCATTTTGAGTGAATAATTGCAATCCACCATTTTTAAACACAGAATATCTAAACGTAGTTGTAGCTGATTTTTTTATTTATTTAAAAATGCATATAGCACATCTTTTATTGGATCATTCTTTGGAATTTTTTTGAATTTATACTTATTTTGACATGTCACGTAAGTACGTAATAATTTTTTCGCTTGAAATGCGTCCGTTTACAACATTACTATTATACACATGAATTAAACTTTTTTTTCTAATTTTTACGTATTATGCATCTGGGGCATTGCTCTTTCAGGTGGTACTGGCTTCGTTCCAATCGGATGCAGATGACGAAATTTTTTAGTATACATACGCACACACACACACACATCTTTCCTTTATACAATAGATGTTCCGAATCCCACTGAAATTTCCTTCTACGCGTAATAAATTTTGGGAGCTATTTATTCTGAGAGGTGTAAGTGCATAATAATGTTTTCACCTGAAAAGTGTTTATTTAAAATACTATTCTACACATGCATCATTTTTTTACGTGATAAAACTGTTTTCATTACGTAAACACAATGTTTTACATTACGTAATGGAAAAAAAAACAAATTATTGTTTGTTATGAAAGTTTTTAAAATTTGTAGTGAAAGTACAGATGGGGAAGCGTTTTTTCTAAGGCATATTTTTTTTTTTTTTTTTTTACAATTTTCTTAGCAATTTATTCAACCTGGGGATGGGACATACTACCGGATGCCAAACAATATCATATACGATATGATATATCAAATTATTGTCTGATATCACAAACTAAACATAGTAAAAAAAAAAAAAAACAGTTTAATATTCAATCTTATCAAAGGCTGCGAAAAACAATCAATGTATTTAATTAAAAAAAACTCAGAAAATTGAATAATGTCATATAGTTTTTTTAATGCAATTTTTTTTATTGAATGGTTAATGTATTCTGAGACCAATGTTTTATAGGATCAATGGGTAATTTTCTAGAATAACCAACAAAGCAATAAAAAAAATAATAAATACAGGGTGGAACGATAAAACTGTCGCGTTAAAGAAAACAACACTACAGTATTATTTTAAAACTTTTATTGAAAAAAATCAACTCATATAACTTGACTGTGTTGTAGAGCGGACAATCATTCAATGTAGGCGCCTTCAGCCTCACTCACTCTGGCTTTGGTGTTGCGGGAGGTCATGTTGGTGATGTTCTCGATGTATGACTGAACGAAGTAGTTCAGCGGGTTCAGGAGAAGGAGGAGGGCCGGCGAGTGAAGGGTACAAAGTTATAGTACTCCTTCTGGAGCCAAGCCTCTTTGGACTTGTGGGTCGGTGCCGTCCTGCTGCCACACCCAGAGTCTGTCAGCGGTCACCTGATTGCACCAGAAGATCATCACACTTTTCAGCACACCCAGGTACACTTTGGAGTTGACTTTCAAGCCGACTTCAAAGATGTGACACAAGGGTTGGAAAGTGAGATTGAAACGTCAGCGTCCCTGTGGAGATGCACTCTGACCTGTAAAAAAATGCCTCGACTCTACCCCCCCTCGTCAGCATTCCCCGGTAGAGGCACTTCAGACAATTAGCGATAAACTAACCCCCTTCTCAAAGAGAGAAGACAAATAAACTTTAATCCTCAATAAAGAAACGACTCTAGGAAACGGTAAGCTCCGATAAATAAAAATAAAATCTAGGAGTGAATCAAAAAAAAATCTATAAAGAAAATGATATATTTTGAATAAAAAAGTTGAATATATCCATATATATATATATATATATATATATATATATATATATATATATATATATATATATACGCGCACACACACAAGAATGCAAAATGCAAATAGGGATAAATTCTACAAATCAAAAGAAATTATGCAGCTCGGCGAAACAAAATGTTATGGTACTTGCATTGCATTGCAGACTATTGAGTACAAATATTTAATGAATTTCTTTGGAATTGTGCTAATAACAATCTCCGTGTTATTCTGTTTCATTTCAGATATTATTTTATATAATTTGATATAATATCGATTTAAAAAAAAATCTTTTTATCATTTCGATTCTTAAGGGTTTTCCAACCGGGCAACTATCCATACTACCATAACATAACATTTAATAACTGTCCGCTGGAACTATTACTACTCTTTATTTCTAACAGCATCAGAGTGGCTGCTTGCTAGAATTATTGATGCTACCCTTTTCATTCTCACTTTAAGCGGTTTATGATATTTTCTTATCGCTTGCACATTGATTTTTACAGAGAGAGAGACAGAGCGAGAAAGATATATGGATAAAGAGGGGGGTATGCGAGGAAAAGTAATGAAGCTGTAGGTACAGCATAAAAAAAAACAAATTTTAAATTTCTTCACCAAATATTTAATGAATTCCTTTGGAATAGTGATAATAATAGTGTCCATGTTATTCTGATTTATTTGTGGTATTATTTTATATATTTTGATATAATATCGATTTAAAAAGAAAAATATACTTTACAGATTTGTTTATTAAGCTTTTCCTACTGTAACTATTTATACTAACCTTTCTGTCAAAACACGCTGAACAACTATTAATACTACCTTTTCACAATAGCTGCCGGCTGCAACTACGCGTGCTAACTGATCGCTTGTTAGGACTATTGATGCTATCTTTTCGTTTTAATCAAAGCTGCTTGTGTTGCCCGGCTGTTTGTAAATAACTATATCCACCTAACAATTTAATGAACAAAAAAATATCATAAAACTTAAATTTAACTTGAAAATATTAGTCGAACAATGTAATCCTTAAAAAGGGACTCTTTACGTTCAACACCGGTATCGATTAATTTAACCAGAAATTTGTTTACATTTTGAAATGAACAATAGGTAGAATTTAATCGCACTATTATTTCAAATTTAAGGATGTGATTATAATTTAATTGTAATAAACCACGTGTTTAACAAATAAAAAATGAAGTAGGATGAAGTTTTAAAATTATTATGTGTTTTATTTTATGATTTTAAAAATAAAAACATTGCAAGGTAAAATTTTAGTTATTAATGTATTTTTGGTACCGTGCTGAAATAATAATTTTATTATTTTGAAAGCCATTCTTAACATGGGGAGCAAAGGGTGTTTTGTATCTATTCTGTGCTTCCAGCTTACAATTGAATAAAAAATTACAATTGAATAAAAAAAAAACAGATATCGTGAAAACTTAAATTGCGCATGAAAACACTATTTACAAATAGTGTGGTAGCAAAAATGCATACGCACATTTTATGACCATTATTGAAGGAGATACTGTTTTTAAAAGAGACTACCCCGCTAATATTTTTAAGAATATTTTTAATTAATTACTGTTGGTTTTAAAAAAAGGTAAAATCGATTTCTAAGTGTTCGTTTTCTACCTAGCTGGTTAAGTTGTTAGTATTGCAACTTATTCTAAAGCGTTTATTCAGTTCAAAAACGAAACTACAGACCGCATAATATTTTTTTAATATTTATACCTATTTACTGTTGTTTTAAAAAAAGGCAAAATCGATTTTTCTACCTAGCTTGCTAAGTTGTTAGTGGTTTAACTTATTTTAAAATGTTTATTTAGTAAGAAAAACAAGTCAACAAGGATCTCTCCTCCACTAAACGAGGACAGAAAAGGTGGTGTAGTCTCAGAACAGATACTAAACTTTGCTGCTAATAATAATAATAAATAAATAAATTTAACTTCAGATGAAACAAAATTTTACTTACTGGCCGTATTAAATTTAAATGGTTAAACTTAACGAAAAATATATTTAGAATTAATTATAAATTGGATGAAGCGTAAAATTTAGGAAAACTCGTCCATTTTTGATAGTTAGGAAAACTCTCCATTGTTGAATACATATCGATTGGAAATACATTTTAGGGTCGTTCTTGAAGGGAGTATTGTTTTTAAAACAGACTACACCCCCATAATATTTTTAAAATACATTTACTTGTTTACTGTTGTTTAAAATATATAAAAACGATTTTGTAAGTGTTTATTTTCTACCTAGCTTTGTAAGTTTTTAATGGTTTAACTTATTTTAAAACGTTTATTTAGTTTTTTTAAAAAAAAGTAGTGTCGAGTGATACTTTAGAACACACGTCTCGGGAATCTTGATAATCGCTCAAAAATAGAAATTTAAAGAAAATACTAAAGTTGATATAGTTTTAAAAATAGCCTCCCCCTCCAAAAGAAAATAAATTTGTATATTTTTGAAGTAATGTCTAAGATCAGTGTTCGACAAAAATCAAACTATCGGAAGTGGAAACGGTTGATTATGTAACACAACTGAACGAAACGGAGTCACGGAGTCAAGACACGAAAAACAAAACAGTATATATTTATTTAAATAAAAAAATTACTTATTTTTTTAATACATCTTGTGTTATTACAAAACAAAAAAAAAGAAAAATAATAAAACAAATATTACATTATGTAATGATACTTTTCATGTTATTCTGAGCATGTTTCATTAATTAATAAATATCATTTTATTATTTTTGTTGTTATTAATGTTGTTGATAAATATATTTTAAAAAGTTAGGTATTTTCTCGAAATAAGATTTCTGCATCAACAGAAAAATATTCAGCAAAATGTTTACCCGGAAAATTATTTTACCGAAAATTATTAATATTAAACTTTAAAAATGAAGATACTAGAATTTTAAAAAAAAAAAAAAAAAAAAGTTATTTTATTTACACGCAATCAGATGTGTTTTATGCACTAATAAAAATATAATTGGCATTTTGTTGCACTTTTTAAGATTTTAAATATTTATAAATTTTCTCATTATAAAACACGATTATTATACTGATCATAATTTTTTTACTATAATTATATTTTGATTATAACTTTTGAGCACTGCTGGAGTAGTCCCGAGATATTTGCATATATTTTTGTCGAGCACCTGTCACACGATTAGGCATCGGACGAACACACGTTGCCTAAAAAGCACTTGATAAAAATGCATGAAATACTCTCAAATCCCGGAGTCGTGGGGGGGGAGGGGTGTAGACGTATTAGTTTTGTAAAATCTACGCATAAAAAAAAATTTATCTTTTTTTTTTAATCTTTTATTAAGTTAAATAAAACTTTTTTGCTTTGTTAGAGAAATTTTATAAAATATTTACTTTTTTTGTCTTTCCCAGATATCGATGAATGTACAACCGGTCAGCATAATTGTCCTTATGGCTGTATAAATTCGGTAGGAAGCTATAAATGCGGATGTCCCGACGGTCTTCGGGAAGGACCGAGCGGAAACTGCGTCGGTAAGGAATTTAACTGATGGTCAAAGAAAACTGTCTCTATTTTAGTGTCTTATTTACTATATATATATATATATATATATATATATATATATATATATATATATATATATATATATATATATATATAGTAATTTATAAAATATATATGGCGATTAAGCTTAATCGCCATATTACTAACTAGCTCTACCTACGTATTGAGCACTTTTGAAGTAAATACTTAAAGTTTACGCATAAATCTATACTTTCGTACATTAAATTTATGTGAATAAATGAAGTAGTTATATATATATATATATATATATATATATATATATATATATATATATAGGAGCTTATTCGTAACTAGACACGCACACACACACACACACACACGTTCAGCTATATATATATATATATATATATATATATATATATATATATAATGTGTGTGCGTGTGTGTGTCTAGTTATCAATAAGTTCCTATATGGGTGACTATTTTAAAAAAAACTGATTACATATAATGATAGAAGATGTATCGAAACACAGGAATGGGTATGTTTGATCTTGAGGAATGGTGGTTCATTAAAATTGTGGGGTTTGCGTTCGCGCCTGGTTCCCCAAGTATGGAAATAAAAAATTTAAAAAGTAAAAAAAAACGTTTACAAGTGTTTTTGATATAGATGTACATAAGAATACTTTGATAAGTATGTTTTAACTTAAATAGGGATGGTATAATAAAATTGTGGGGTCTGCGTTCGTGCTTGGCCTCCATAGAATGGAAATAGGCACAAACTTTAATAAAGACTTTTCATATCTATCTGCGTAAGTATACTTTGATAATTATGTTTCAGTTTGAAGAAATATGGTATTTTATTATAACAAAAAAACATAAAAATATATATACATATAAACCAAATAACAAATGTCACATCGACCTAGAGAAAGTCCTTCTCACTGGAATTCCGATGTGACTTTTGTTATGTGTTTTTTTTCTCTATATTTTAGCTCTGACGAATGCCCCACTGGTACAAAAATAATTAAAAAATAAAACATATACACTATAAACTATGTATAAAAAATATCAGTAAATGACCGAAATAATTATACGCTTGTAAATAAAACTAAATCTTTTTTTAGATGAGCATGAATTCATATTATTAAAGTATTGATAGCTCTGCTATCACACTATCGAGCTTGTTGCTATTAATGTTTATATTTGAATGTATGTATACATACATGTGGAATTTTTTTTTTTTTTTTAGATATTGATGAATGTGTTGAGAATCGTCACTTGTGCAGTCGTGGCACATGCACAAACACAGAGGGCAGCTATAAGTGTAATTGCCCGAGAGGATACGTCCTCGACAAAACTGGAACTAAATGCGTGGGTAAGTCTTTTTTTTTTATTAATCATAGAAATATTTTCGTTTCTGTGAATAGTGATGAGTTTGATTAGAAAAGCGAGAATTTTGAGTGACATTTTGGGGCTAGTTTATGCATTCGTTTATAATGTGGTTTATCGTTTCGTCTCGTTGTCCATAATGTCTGCATTTAATGTGTGTGTGTGCGTGTGTGTGTGTGATTGGTTCTAATCGTGTTATCTTGAGCAGCTATTATTATTATATGCTATTAAGTGAAACTAACTTACACTCCTCAATCTCCGGTCCTGGATATGACCTTAAACTATATACCGATGGTGAGGCCCCAGCTTGTGGGATTTGGGGAGTGTGGAGCCACCCTTTAATTGCCATTGCTCGCAGGTCCACTCTGACCCGGAATGGTAGTACCTGTTAGAGTCCCAACCACGGGTTAAATAGAAACCGACTTGAAAAAAAAAACAAATGTATTCCAAGGATGGAGTACTGCTGCCATATCTGGGCAGGAGCTGCTAAAAACAGCCTATCCTGCCTTGACAGAGTACAAAATAGACTTCGTGGCTTAGTGGGGGATGCCCTTTTCTCTTCCCTGCAACCTCTCTCCCACAGAAGAGACGTTGCAAGCCTATCTTTGTTTTATCGTTATTTCCATGGCAAGTGCTCGTCTGAACTCCAATCTCTGGTCCCCCCTCGCCAATCTTTTACGAAAAATACCCGTCTAGCTGAATCTACTGTCAAAAACTTTCCCCACTCTTTATCTGTGCCTAAATCAAAACGTGGATTCCATGAACAAAGCTCCTTTCTTAGAACTGCACACCTGTGGAACTCTGTTCCGTCTGCCTGCTTCGCACCTGACTGCAACCTGGATGTCTTCAAGTCCAACGTAAACAAATTCCTGATGAACCGCCCCCTTAAGTAGACACTTTATTAAATCTCCACACTAACGTACTTTACTTACAATAACCCTTATCCCTGAGTGGCTTCCGGGCCTTGATAAGTGGTGACCACCTTGTAAATAAAAAAAAAAATTTTTAAATTGAAAGATTGTTCTTCAAAATCACTGGATTCGGCATTAAATAACCTGAAAAGGGTTGATATGTCGTAAAACAACCAACCAACCAACAATCCCCAATCTCCTCTAATCGCTTTTATATGACTGGACAGACCCTACTCTGCTGTAAGGATTCAGACAAACACATGCACGGATTCGAAGTCTATATTCATAACCCTAACCTCTTATTGACTAGACAACATAGTTGAAAATGTGAAGACCAGGTCTTCATTAACAACACAGCATTAGCTACTTATATTACCTCTACCGTTCTCCTTCGGCCCAGAACTTTACCTTGTTCGATTGTGTCTCTAATAATATGCATGCAGCTCTTTCATTAGATCCCAGCGCCCAAATGCATGTATTTTGGAATTTTAATGTTCACCACAGTAAGTGACATGGTTTCTCTATCTGTACACACACAGCTGTTAAAACATGTATAGTTTCTGTATATTGCATACTCCCTTTTAAAGACTGTTTCCTTCCTGACCCGCATTATTATTACTACTACTACTACTTCTACTACTACTACTACTACTACTACTACTCCTCTTACTTTCTTACTTACTTACTAGGAGTAGTCACAGAGGCCATAATTAAAGATTTCTCTTTGAGAACGACTTGGGGCATTCCCTGGAGTCTGAGTGACAAACAAGTCTCCCAAGATTCTCATTACTCTCTACTTCTGTCGATAACCATTTCAAATGGATTTGCATTATCGTAGCAGCCGCTAACCATTGATTTCTCGTTGGCGGCGACCATTGGTCTTCACTGGAATTTGAGTGGAAACAAGCCTCCCTAAGGTCCCAGTCCTCTTTGCACTCGTTAAGTGGAGGCCTTGCTAGTGCTTTCTCTCTCAGTCTTTTCATCCTCCTTGACCCTCCTCAAAACAAAATGTTCCTAGTTTTCGTGATTCCATGCGATGCTTCTTTGAGTTTTGCATTTGTAGCCATTTCTGTGTGTTCAGTTTGTGTCTGTAGTTCATGTGTATTGGTCTCCGCATTCAAGGGTTTTCCTTAATACTTCATTACTGTTATCCATTGTATCTTATCAGCCATCCATCTGATTCCAGTCTCTCCCATTCTCTTTTAAAGTTTTTTGGTATTGTTCCTAGTGCTCCCACTATTAGTGGTGTTATCCTGACTTTTTTCATCTTCCATATTCCTTTGAGTTCTCTGGCCGTTTCAGTATATTTGCTCCGCTTCTCCAACTCCTTGATCTTCACTCTGTGGTCTGCTGGGACAGCAAAATCTACAATCTGACAAGTCTTTTCTTTCTTGTCAACACTAGTATGACATCCAATCGTCTTGCTTGGATGGGTTCATCCGGTTGTGTATCCATGTCCCATAGAAGTTTGTGATTTTCATTTTCAAGTACTACTGCCAAAAAGAGATGAAAATCACAAACTCCTATTATTATTATTATTATTATTATTATCATTATCATCATCATCATCATCATCATCATCATTGGCTCACAAGGAGCTTTCCCACAAGGATCTCTCCTTGAAAACAACCTGTGGTGTTCCCTGGAAGCTGAATGACAAGTCTCTCCAGATTTCAGTACTCTCCACCTCTTTCAATAACATTTGCGAATGAATTTGCATTATCGCAACAGCCGCTTACCATTAATTTCTCGCTAGCAGCGGCCATTGGTCTCCACTAGAATTTGAGTGCCAATAAGCTTCCCCAAGGTCCCAGTTCTCTTTGCACTTGTCCAACGGATATCTGGTCAGCGCTCTCTCCTCGGTCTTTCCATCCTTCTTGACTTTTCTTGGCTATTTGGCATCGTTCTTTTGGGGGGCGGTTATTGGGTAATGGGAGGGGATGGGGAGGGATATAGAACTTATAGATATGCAGCCTTAATGTTCTTGGTTCCATGTAATGCTTTTTTATGTTTTTTCTCTGCAGTAGTTTATCTGGTCCGTGCATGTGCCTCATGCCTGTATTAATCTCCACATTCAAAGGTTTTTCTTAATATTTCAGCTGTTTTCATTATTGTTATTTGTTGCATATTTCCAGCCATTCCTCTGATTCCAATTTCTCCCATTCTTTTTTCAAAGCTTTTTGGAATTGTTCCTAGTGCTCCTACTATTATAGGTATTATCCCGATTTCCTTCATCATCCATATCCCTTTCAGCTCTCTAGCTAGCTCTCTGTATTTGCTCTGTTTCTCTTTTTCTCAGATAGTTATTCTGTGGTCAGCTGGTACAGCAAAGTTTACGATTTGGCAGGACTTTTAATTCTTGTTAATTATTACGACATCCGGTCTTCTTGCTTATGTCCATGTCCTATAGGATTTTGTGATTCTTGCTTTCAATTACTGTTGACTTATGCTTATACCATTTGTCTGTGCATTCGTGATGCAGTTGTTTGCACAATTCCCAGTGAACTGCCCTTCCCACTTGGTCGTGTCTGTTCTTGTATTCCTGTTTGGCCAATCAATTTGCTACATTCACCTAGCAAATGGTTAATCGTTTTGTCTCTTTGTCCTCATAGTCTGCATTTGCTGTTTTTCTTTTTGTGTGTGTGTGTTTTATCGATCTTTGCTTTGATGTGATTGGTTCTTATTGGGTTATCTTGTGCTGCAGTTATTAGGGATTCGGTTTCTCAGTTTACGTGTCCTTTTCATATCCATGTTGAAGTGTTTTCGTTATTCTCATCTTTTGTCATCCTTACGAATCTTCCATGTAGTTGTTTCTCTTCCCATTTTTCTTTTTTTTGTCTTATTCTTTGCCTCTGTTTTCTGTTTTGTTGATTTTTTTTTTGTGTGTGTCTTGCTGCCATAATTATCCTTTCAGTATTTTGCATTATGTATTTTTCTAGTTCTTTTTTATGTCATTCACACAGACAAACCAGTCCCCTCCCACCGTCTTTCCTTTTCATGTAGAGTCGGTCAACATCATCCTTTGGGTGTAGTGCGTTGTGCATGGTTATGAGTTTCCTGGTCTTCTGATCGAGCTGTCTTCTTTTTTAGTCCACCCTATGAACGGTCCAGAGTATCTTACTAGTGATACTGCCCATGTATTTATTTTGTTCCTGCTATATAATTTAGTTTCCAGAAGTTTTCTTGTTCTCCTGAGGTATTCCTTTCCAATTCTCTCTTTCCTTTCTGTTGCTTTGATGGTGTCTGCTTCCAAAACTCCCAGGTATTTATAGGCGTCTTGTTCCCCTCCCTAGTACTCTCATCTCCGTTTGGTTTGGTAGTTTTATGCCTTCTGTCGTCTCTAGTTTTCCCTTTCTTATAACTAGTAGTGTGCACTTTTCCATACCAAACTCCATTTGGATATCCTGGCTGAAGATCCTGGTAGTGTTTATTAGTGTCTCTAGTTCATTTCTGGTCTTTGCAAAAAGTTTCAGATCGTCCATGTACATCAGGTTGTTCATTTTTTCCTCTGTGTTAGAGAACTTGTATCCAGCTTAGCACTTTCTCAGTATATTGTTCAGGGGCATCATGGCTATGATGAACGGTAATGGTGATAGTGAGTCTCCTTGGAAGATGTTGCTTTGTATGTTGATTTCTGTTATGTGTTGTTTATCAGCTGTCAATTCCAATCTGCATGTTTTCATTGCATTTTCTATCCCGTTGATGATCCCGCTTTGTATTTTATACGTTTTTAAGCATTCTATCATCCATGTTTGGGGGATCCTGTCGTATGCTTTTTTGTAATCAATCCACGGTGAGATTCTTTCTCCTTTTTACCTCCTTCAGAATCTTTTGGTCTCTATATAGCAAATCATGTGTTCCTCTTTTCCCTTTTTGGCATTCTTTCTGTTCTTCAGGAAGAAGTTATGAATATTTCGAGAGTGGTAGATTTGTTCCCTCAGCTGTGCTGTTAATATTTTCCACATAGTGGGCAAGCACGTGATCGGTCTATAATCGTTGAGGGCGGTTCCTTTCTCTGTCCTTCTGCATCAGTGTAGTCTTACCGTTTGTCATCCAGTTTGGCACATTTGTTTCCTGTATACATTTTCTCAGGTCTTGATCAAGCTTTCGTGTAATGTTGTGAATTTTTTAAACCAGTATGCAAAGGTTTTTATCTGCATTTCTGCTATATTAAAACAGCCTGCAAGCGGAACTTGTGAAATTATAAATGGGCGCGGTCATATTGAATAAGTATCTTTTTGCCTACAACTTGAGGGCTGGAACTGGGTGGGGGAAAAAAACAACAAGAAAACAGTAATAATAAAAGAGACGGCTGCATTTATATAAATCGACGTTAATAGTCCCAAGATGCAATTAAGACAAACATGTAGTGCCATGGTTAGCATGGAAAATGTCTTGGGAAACGAGAACCATATCCAGGTTTAAAATGACATTAGACTAACATTTTGCATGGGCGCTCTTAGCATGCTTTTTCATAGGTCCTTTTAGTAAAGCATCCTATTTTTTTTTAAACTCCAAACGTTGGAGAGCTATTAAGACGGGAGTGGTACCATTAAAATGAGCGATCTTTTGTGTTTTAGAATTTATTTTTCTACATAGTCACCCACATTTTTAATGCCCTTTTACCAGTGATGAACGACACCTATGCATAAGCGTCTGGAGTCTGCTTTGTTATATGATATCCGTTCCAAAAATAAAGCCTCTTTTTTCTTTTTTTTAACTCAAAAAGTTGAAGAGCTACAAAGACAGGAGTGGTAACTTTAAAACGAGCGACCTTTTACGTTCCAGAATTTATTTTTCTACATAGTCACCACCAATCTCAATGCGCTTTTGTCAGTAATTCATCTATTTTTCTGACCCACGTCCATGACAAGGAGTTGCTTTCATAGAATCTCACACCGTCAATATCTGCAAGAGAGATATGTAACTTCCATCATACTCCAATTCGCAATCACCTCTGATCCATTTGGGCGAAATAAAAAATAGAAGGCACTACTTTCAGTACACTTCTTGTAGATATAAATCTCTTCGAACTGACATTTTACGTGGCTTGTTGCATTTTGCTATTTTCCTCCAAAACAAAATGAATAATATATTCGTCATGATATAACTGCTTTTATTCTCTTGATACAGATTTGGATGAGTGCGAACATGGATTTTGCGATGAGAATTGTGAAAATATGCCAGGAAGTTACCATTGTGAATGTCCTCCAGGCTACAGTGAACATGTCTACTGGAAGAGCTGTGTTGGTAAGTGAATCTAGTGTAGCACTTCAATAACAAAATAAAATGCATGCGGTTGTTTATTCATGCATAACTATTGATCGTCTCATCTGTTTAACTATGATGAAAAAAAACGTTTTATGCATAAAAGACACATGCGAGACGTTTGCTGAGTTTTCTTCAAGGTTTTATTTGAGGAGAATGGATTTAGGAGAGAGAGAAACCAATGTTAGCTTAACAATTATTTGCTTCTTAAATTTAACTCACTAACAGACAGAAGCATCGTAACGTTTTCCTTAATACGTAATCAATAAACCAAATAAGTTTTCCTTCGTGCAGAAAAAACACACGGAGACATTCACTGAGTTTTCTCCAAGGTTTTATTTGGAGAGAATTTGACTCTGGAGGGAGAGTGACTATGTTATTTACTTAAACTTAACTCTCACTTCTCATCCTTACGACTAAATTAAGAAAATTAAGTAAAAAAATTAGCTAATTACTCAGGGTCGTATCTCTCACTAATGAGTTATCTCTGTAAATAAAACCTCTAAAACCCACGAAATATCAGTATTCTGAGAGAAAACTTAACTAAGATCACTCCCAGACTTAAGAAATGAATGACACAGACATTGAAGTGACATTCGCCGAGATTATCAGGTTTCTACATAATTGTCCGTGTTTCATCCACATAGCTTCCTCTGGGAGGCTGATCTGAAAAACTTAGTTTTCTCTCGCTCAAAAAACATGACATCATTCGTCATATCCTGTTTTGTCTAGAATGTTTGACAGCTGCCCCTGTCTTGTAATCCATCTTGCATTTAACCGTGGAAACAATTTGTTATCATCATGCACTCGATATGACCCTTTGTCAAAATTTACACTAGCTAATTTAATCGCTACTGACATAGGGTCCCTCACATGTAGTAGTTGTATTAAAACGCAGCAGTGGCTGCTGCCAAAGTACAAATATTCTTTTACCTCTTTTCTTTAACTATTTTTTTAAAAAAAAGCTTCTAAACCAATGATTGCGTGACAAATAACCTGAGAGCTCATCTTTCAAACTCTTCGACCTAACATTCAAAGTCAATTTAAATTGGACCAAATACATTGAGGACATTGCCAAGGCTATTGCAAAGAAGGTGGGTTCCCTCTACTATGCTAGAAAATTACTTACACCAGAGAGTATCCTGTATCTTTACAAAGTTTTGTTTAAACAGAGAACAGAGTGTTTTGAGGGGTCGATCCTGGGCCCAACTCTTTTCCTGATCTACATTAATGATCTTCCAAATCACATCCTTACATCATTCGTAGACATTTTTGCTGATGACACTACCATCTATGGTAGCACATCTAAGACAGTAAACGACCAAGTTCTCTCCGATTCTCTCTCCTCTGATCTTGATCACGTTGTACAATGGGGAAAGGAGTGGCTGGTTACTTTTAATGCATCTAAAACCAAGCTTCTATCTTTACATCATCAACGTTCTGATCCCCATCTGGCATCAATTGAAATGAATGGCTCTCGTCTTGGGGAGGCCTCAAGTTTTGACAGGCTTCTAGGCTTGACCTTTACTCCTGATCTTAAATGGAATACGTACATCAAATCTGTTGCCAAGGCCGCTGGAAAAATGGTCGGATCCTTCTATCGATCCGGTAGATATCTCACTGCTGATGCAATTCTCTATCTATATAAGAGCCAGATACGTCCAAGGATGGAGTACTGTTGCCACATATGGGCAGGAGCTGCTAGAAAAGACTTGTCCTGCCTTGATAGAGTTCAAAATAGACTTCGGGGCTAGGTGGGAGATGTCCTTTTCTCTTCGCTGCAACCTCTGTCTCACAGAAGAGATGTTGCAAGTTTGTCTCTGCTTTATCGTTATTTTCATGGAAAGTGTTCGACTGAGCTTCAATCTATGGTCCCCCCTCGCCAAACTTTCACAAGAAACACTAGACTAGCTGAAAACATTATCAATAATTTTCCCCACTCTTTATCTGTACCTAAACCTAAACATAGATTCCATGATCAAAGTTTCTTCCTTAGAACTGCACGCCTGTGGAATTGTCTTCCGTTTTCCTGCTTTCCAGCTGTCTATGATATGGTTGTCTTCAAGTCTAACGTAAACAAGTTTCTAATGAGCCGTTACACTTAAGTTAATAAATTTACCGAACTTCCATTACTATCGATTACTATATTGTCCTTTTGACTACTCTACACTCTTTAACCCTTATCCTTGAGTGGCCTATCGGCCTTGATAAGTGGTGACGTCTATGTTAAAAAAAAAAAAAAATCTCTCATTGAAAGGGACAAGATGCGTCTGGTAATGTAGAGATAATCCAAGCAAATTTTATCCCTCGTCTCTCACTTCTCATCTTTAAGACTAAATTAAGAAAATTAACTAAAAAAAATTAACTAATTACTCAGTCGTATCTCTCACTAATGAGTTATCTCTATAAATAAAACTTCTAAAACCCGCGAAATATCGGTATTCTGAGAGAAAACTTAACTAAGATCACTCCCAGACTTGTATACAAAAGTTCTGTAAATTAAAAAAAAACAAAAAAACTGTTCAGCCGTTTCGGAGTCGCTAAGGAACGAACTCGCACACAGAAAAGTACATTTATATAATTGTAGAGATAGAGATTAACTGTTGAATTATAAATGAAAAATTCGAACAGTTGCAATGTCGTGGGATGACGTGCATATAATCTTAATGATTTTTCCAATTTTAAGACTCGACTGAGATAGAAATGGTCCCATGGCGAAAGGAGGTCCACGGCCTCCATTGGCAATTCGTGCACCGCCAAGTAAATCGATCATTCATGATATTTTTTTAATGCATTTTCTTGCACATATTCGGCATCTCATACTGTTCTCGATTAATTTCGATTCCTGGCAAAATGAAAGAACTTTTTTGGTAACTGTAGCATAATCTGCCAACCAGACAGAATCGCCGTAACTGTAATTATATTTTTTTAATGATATAAATTTTTGCTCAATTAAAACTAATGTTTTCTTCCAATTAACTGTTGTCTGCTGCATTGGCGGTTTAGGTAAACATGTCTATCAATTTTTTTTTTATTAAATTTTTTCAGCAACCATGTTAGATTCATCTTGACGGTTTTACTAAAACAATTATTTTTAATAATTTAAATTTTTGATACGATTAAAACTAATATTCTCTTCCGATTGTCTGCTGCATTGGCTGAGCGTTTCGCCATATCTCAGCGTTTTACGTAAACTGCCGAAATACGCTGATAATCCACGAAAAAAACGAGTCATTTGGGGGGGGGGGGTTCCAATATTCTAATTTTAAAATCTATTAAACTAAGAAATTATTCTTAATTTTGCTTTATCAGCTCTTCATGAAATTTGATTTTCGTAGTAAAAATAAATCAGTTTGCTCAATTTATGTGATTTTTGGAATATGACATTTTCGTTCAATGGCGGGTACATAATAATAAGATTGTTTTTTTTTGTTTTGTTTTTTTTGTATTTTAATTAGGTTGAATTCTTAATAAGAACCATAAAATTAAATATTGTTTGAAGTATAATACCGAAGTCCTTTTTGATATTACATATCTCCAGAATTTCCTAAATCAGTATTTAGTAAATATTTTTATTCATTTTTTTTTTTTTAATCTATTTAGTTTCCAAACTGTTGTAGTCGTGCTTTTATTATCCTGGAAACTCATGGTGCTAAAGAATATGAATCCTTATATTTCTTTGCAGACATTGACGAGTGCATGATGGGTAATGTTTGCGGCGATGGTTCCTGCGTCAACATGGCGGGCAGTTACAACTGCCAATGCCGTAATGGGGCAAACTTTGATCAACAACAAGGCGCATGCACATGTATGTATATTTGTTACATTTTTATACGCTTTGGGGGTGGGGGGGATCGCTCCAGACAAGGCGTAAAGACACTTGATGTAAGAAGTTTAATAAGAATGAAGGATGATTATCGCAAAGATAGAAAATCTTTGTCTTTAAAGGATGAAAGCTATAGTGTTTTTTTATTTTTACAAGAGTCACCACTTATGAAGGCTTAAAGGCCGCTCAAGGAGAAGTGTTAATGAGGTGGCCAGTCAGATAACATCACAGTGATCGATAGTTGTAGAAATTGGGTAGAATTTGATTATTTAAGGGAACGGATAGAAAAGAACTTGTCTACATTAAACTTGAAGACGATCATGTTGTAGTCAGTTGAAAAGCAGGCCTACTATACAGAGTTCTACAAGCAGGCAGTTCTAGGAAAGAAATTGTGTTTTTGGAATTTCTGTTTAGATTTAATAATAATGTACCTCTATAAGGCCACCATTCGCCCATGTATGGAGTATTGCTGTCATATTTGGGCTGGTACATCTGCTACTAGTCTCTCACTCCTTGACAAGGTTCAAAAGAGAGTCGCAAATCTGATAGGCCCTGAACTGGCATCTAAGTTTCAGCCTCTGTCCCATCGACGAAACGTTGCATCCTTCTGCCTGTTCTACAAGTATTTTAATAGTGAATGCTCTGATGAACTGCAAGCACTTGTGCCTCCACAACGTGAACACCCTCGACAAACCCGACAGGCTGCTAAATCTCACCCCCACACAGTAGAGATCCCTAGATGTAAAAGATCTTTCTACTCCAGTAGTTTCTTCCCCAGAACCGCTAGACTTTGGAATTCCATTCCAGGTCCCTGCTTCCCCAACTGTACTGATGTACAGAAGTTCAAGTGCAACGTGAACCGACATCTTGCTGCCCGGATCCCTACATAGTACCCCAGTAGTTGTTGCCTTTGATAGTAGTCCCCTACACCAAAGTGGCAATGTGCCTTGTTTGGGGTGAAAATGTAATAAAAAAAATAAAAAAAAATTATTGACAATAATTGACAAAGGTTTTGTCTTCGAATATAATCTCATCAACAAAAATATATAAGGGGAAGAGAAGTTTAAGACACCAAAATAAAACTAGGATTTTTATTCTTGTGTCGTTAAATATTTGCAGGAATATCCACCTTACTACCAAAATGATAGTTTTATTTTCGTGTCTTAAACTTCTTCTCTCCCCCCCCCCGCCTATTTTTTTGTTGATGAGATTATATTCGACGACAAAACCTTTGTCAATTCTTGTCAATAATTGACAAAGTCAATTCTTGTCAATAATTGACAAAGTCAATTTTGATCAAATAAATATCGTTTCCGAAACGATCGTACACTCAAGTTGATTTTGTTTGTCTTTCCTTTTGAAACTGATTCATAATTTACAATTATTAATCTTTTTACCCAATATATATATATATATAACTACTTCATTTACTCACATAAATTAATATACGAAAGTATAGATTTATGCGTAAACTTTAAGTATTTACTTCAAAAGTACTCAATACGTAGGTAGAGCTACTTAGTAATTTATAAAATATATATGGCGATTAAGCTACACTGAATATTCGACGCTTCATCCACTATAGGATTCGTCAGGCTTATGCGCATAAGCCTGACGAATCCTATAGTGGGTGAAGCGCCGAATATTCAGTGTAGCTTAATCGCCATATATATTTTATAAATTGCTATATATATATATATATATATATATATATATATATATATATATATATATATATATATATATATATATATATATATATATATATTGAGTAAAAAGATTAATAATATAGGAGCCTATAAAAGTAGAAAATGAATTTATAAAAACTATATATTTGTATATATAGAATGATTCATTTATTGAATAAAGGTATGCATACAATTATTGGAGTATATATATATATATATATATATATATATATATATATATATATATATATATATATATATATATATATATAATGTCTCCACAACAATTTTTATAAGGAGATATAATATACAGATTCAATCCACTTGAAAAGATTCAGTCTAATATATATATATATATATATATATATATATATATATATATATATATATATATATATATACACACACACACACACACACACACAATTGACATTATTTTTGCACCAACCTATTATATACTGTAAAATAAAGCAGTCAATTTATAATCTTAAATAGATTTTCAGAAATCATTTAAAATATATATACTAGCATTTCATCCCGGCGTTGCCCGGGTATTTGGAGATGTATGTTGGGCAAAAAAAAAAAAAAAAGCGGTCAATTTTTTTAACTTTGAACCCTAATCTGAACCCTTAAAATTTATTGATTTGGGCTCAAATAAAGTTATTAAGTTAGATCCATGTCCAAGGAACCTATACCTAAAATTTCAAGTGTTTAGACCCCAAATTGGCGGAGGAGTTTGGTAGAGTTCTCAAAGGTCAAATCGTTGAACTTTGACCCTTTAACAGCAATATTTCTGGCCGAAAACTGATCATATCGATTTTCCCAAATCTCAGTACCCTGTATATCAAATTTAGAGTCTGTAGACTTAAAATTCACAGAGTTATTGCGTAGGGAAATGTACACACACAGACACACACACAGACAGACACTTTCACTTTTATAGATATACTAGAATGGGTGCCCGGCGTTGCCCCGGTATTTGGAGATGTATGTTGAGCAAAAAAAAAAAGTGGTCAATTTTTTTAAACTTTGACCCCTATTATGACTCCTTAAAATTTATTGTTTTGGGCTCAAATTAAGTTATTAAGTTAGATCCATGTCCAATGAACCTATATCTAAAATTTCAAGTGTTTAAATGAGAGAAAAAATTACATAGAGACTAAATAAAATTAAGGATGCAGTTGCAGTGCGCACTTTGTTGGGCGAACATCGCAAAGATTGGATTTCCATTTGAAACAACATGTACCATCAAAGATTTGTTATGCAAATTTTTCACCCTCGGATGTTCTGAATAATACGTATGGTTCTGCGATTTGCGACCATCTTATTAATAACCATGTATGTGCCACGAATTCCAGTGCTGACATGTTTACGATCTTGAATAAGTCGCACTTGCCCTTTCATTTAAAAATTCTAGAGACTATTTTTATTAAGTCTTTGAAACCTTCTCTTTGCAAGCAAAAAGAAAATCTTCTAGGACTTAATTTAGTCTCAATATAATTTTTTCCCCCATTTATTTTTCGTTTTTTTTTCTTCCCCCCCCCCCCCGCCATATTCATGATTTTTTTTTTTTAATCGTATTTTCCTCGATTTAGCTCTGTTGAGCGAGGAACGAAACCTAGTTAGCTAACCTTTATTTTAATTTTTTTTTAAATCCTTATGTTGATTGGTCTGTATTTAGCCATTATTAAATTCTGTACCCCCCGAAAATTTTTCAAATATATATATTTTGTGTACAGAAAGTTGTTAGATGAGACAAGTCATTGGGGCCGTCGGTTTCAAGCCCGATAATTAGGACCGTTTAGGATATCTTAAACGGTCCTAATTATCGGGCTTGAAACCGACGGTACCAATGACTTGTCTCATCTAACAACTTTCTGTACACAAAATATAAATACGCTCTTATATTTTGGATTTTCCTTTTAATTGAGCACTCTGATGGATTTATTTTTCAAAAAAAAAACTAATCATATATATATATATATATATATATATATATATATATATATATATATATATATATATATATATTGTGTGTGTGTAAGCAGCATTTTTTATTAAAGCAAACATTGTTAAAGAAAGATAACAGTAAACTTCAGCTTAATTATTACGTTTTATTTATTTTTTATATTTATAATTCAATTTATATCAATTTATCATTTATTATTTGCTTGCAGTCGGCGGTAACTTTGATGTTTGCAGTAACAGCCCATGTCTGTTTGGATGCTCACCTTACGGGGCAGCAGATTATGTTTGCGGATGCCCGACAGGATACCAACGCATCGGACAAGGGTAAAACATTCATTATCTAGAAATCTTGAACAATGTCAGCATGTTTTTCTTTGATTTTTTTTACAAGGGTGTCATTGAAGGGAGGTCACCACTTATCAAGGCCTGAAGGTCACTCGAGAATAAGGGCTAATGAGTGTATGATGGTCAGTGAGACAACAGCAGAGTGATCGCTAGTGGTGGGAATTGAGTTTAATTTGATCATTTAAGGGGTCAGCTTAATACCTGCAGTACAGAGTTCCACAGGAAGTTCTAGGAAAGAAGTTTTATTCATGAAATCTGTGTTTCAATTGAGGCACATAAAGAAAGTAGGGGATTTTGTGGGGAGAGGGACCACAGATTGAAAGGGTTCGCACAGACTTGAAAAGTCTTGGAATTTTAACTTTTGCTTTGAAAATGCTTTATTTCTAATGCTTGAAAAATCCTTGAAAATATGGAAAATACTTTGAAAATTTCTTGAAAAGGCCTTGAAAATCGTATTCTTTATGTCAACTAAAAATTTGTGTCAAAATATTAAAAAACAATTGAAAGAAATACTATTAAAGTATTTTAAGTCTTAATAAAAAATGATTAAAAGTTGTTTTTTTAAAATCAAATAATCATTTAACTATTCTGCACTTTGCCAAATAAATTGTTAATTATTCTGTACTTCCAACTAAAAACTTTTGGGGTTAAATTCAACACACTGCTGTCATAGCTCACTATTACAGGGTTCGTACAGACTGGAAAAGTCCTTGAATTTTCAGTTTTGCCTTGGAAAGGTTTTATTTTTATTGTTACCTTGAAAAATCCTTGAAAATATGGAAAATGTTTTAAAAATTTCTTGGAAAGGCCTTGAAAATCGTATTCTTTATGTCAACTAAAAATTTGTGTTGAAATATTAAAAAATAATTGAAAGAAATACTATTAAAATATTTTAAGTCAGCAGAGTGATCACTAGTGGTGGGAATTGAGTTAAATTTGATCATTTAAGGGGTCAGCTTAATACCTGCAGTACAGAGTTCCACAGGAAGTTCTAGGAAAGAAGTTTTATTCATGAAATTTGTGTTTCAATTGAGGCACATAAAGAAAGTAGGGGATTTTGCGGGGAGAGGGGCCACAGATTGAAAGGGTTCGCACAGACTTAAAAAGTCTTGGAATTTTAACTTTTGCTTTAAAAATGTAGAAAATGTTTTGAAAATTTCTTGAAAAGGCCTTGAAAATCGTATTCTTTATGTCAACTAAAAATTTGTGTCGAAATATTAAAAAGTAATTGAAAGAAATACTATTAAAGTATTTTAAGACTTAATAAAAAATGATTAAAAGATTTTTTTTAAATATTGAAAATAAAATCGAGACATTGTTCTGAAATTGCATAGTATTATTGTGGGTACACGAGTTATGTCCCTTTATCAAAGATTCAAATCTCTGTCTATTTTTGTTCTCAGTTATAATTAAATTGGGGGGTGGCACAAGAGGGGAGGAGTAGAGGCGGTCACCATAAATAACACTACCCCACCTCTCAATAACAAAAATACTTTCCTTGCTCGAATAAGATTCTCCAATGTCGCCCCCCCCCACCCACCCAAATGTGATAATGTAAAATTAGGTCGTACTTTAACTTTGAACCATTTTGGGGGTTAAATTCAACACACTGATGTCATAGTTCACTACTGTAGGGTTCGTACAGACTTGAAAAGTCTTTGAATTTTAACTTTTGTCTTGAAAACTCCTCATTTCTATTATTACCTGGAAAAATCCTTGAAAAAATGGAAAATTTCTTGAAAAGGCCTGGAAAATTGTATTCTTTATGTCCAGTAAAAATTTGTGTTGAAACATTAAAACCAAAATCGAAATAAATACTATTAGATTTTTTTTTTTAAGTATTAATAAAAATAACCATTAAATCATATTTTAAATATTGAGAATAAAATCGGAATACATTGTTTTGAAATTGCATAGTATTATAGTATCATAGTATTATAGTATTATTGTATTATTGTGGATACAAGGGTTACGTCCCTTTATCACAAAACTAAACTACATCAGGATAAAGGAACTTAACTTCTTTTTTTCGGTTCTAACGACCTAGTTTTCAATCATCACAATTTTTTTTCTCACTTTTGGGGGAGGGGGGATCAAATCTGTCTCTATTTTTGCTTTCATTTATAATTTACTTTTTTTGGGGGGGAGGGGGGAGAAGTAGTGGCGGCCGCCATAAATAAAAATAACCGCCACCCTCCCTTTAAAATAAAAACATTCCTTCTGCAGGCAGAACTTTCCAATGGCAAGTTCCTCCCCATCCCCCCCACCCCCACCCCAACAAAACTAAATAAAATTGTGATAGTCTAAAATGTGAGTAGCTGAGCAAAAAAAAAAAAAAAAAAAATGGAGAAGACGGCAGCCATCTTGGTTGGAAATTTAAAAGTCGGAAATATTTGAGATGAAATAAAAAGCGTTTAAAATTACTTAAAATCACCAAAAAATGGTGCCCGGCGTTGCCCGGATATTTGTAGGTGTGTGGTGTGCTTTAAAAACTTGTATCTTGTCTGGAAAAGATCTTGAAAAATCATGGAAAAATCATGGAAAAATCCTTGTAAAATCTTGAAAAGCGTTGAAAAGTCCTTGAAAGTTTTTGCAAATCCTTTAAAAACTCTGAAAACCCTTGAAAAGTCCTTGAAAATGGACATTAAAAACCTGTACAAACCCTGATTGAAGTTGAGTTAAACATTTGCCATTATTTAATGATAGAGCAGAAATAGACTTGCAATGTTCCGTCTAAAAGAAAGAGATTATAAGAAAAAGAAAAGGACATCACCCAGGAGATTTCAAAACCAGTTTGGAAACCTGTCAAGGCAAGAAAGGGTGCTCAGAGCTCATCCTCTGCAAATGTGGCAACAGTAATCCATCTTAGGACATGTTTGGCTCTTTGGATTGTGTCAGATTGAGATACATTCTAGAATACTGGAATGACGCAACCGTTTTTTCAGCAATCTTGGCAAAAGATTAGATTAAGTTTTTAATTCTACGTCGGGAGTAAATGTCAGTCACAGAAGTTTGTTGACAGATGTTTCTTCCTCAGGATAAGTCATTCATTTCAATTTCGGTCGAATTGGGACCTTCTAAAACGTGACTTTGTGTAATAAATATCATTTATTCAAATTGAAAACGGTAAAATCTTAACTCGCATTGTATAACATCCAACAACTGCTTCTCTTTATCCTCAGTTTTGTTTTTATTTTTTCAGCCATTGTATCTCAACCATTTCACCGGCCAATATGAGCAGCAGTAGCAGCGGCAATTTCTATGTGCCCGAAGGAGTACAACTCCCTCATATCCCTGGTCCACCAGATGGAGCCCTTCCACCTGGAGAAATCTGTTATTCCTGCAACGTTGGTGACCTGCCCCTGTCTCGCTCCAAACGCAGTGCTGATAAAGAAATAGGCAGCAAAGCCACGAGTGACATAACTGCTACAACCAAAGACAAAATTGTTGGACCACCAAACAATAAACTGGAACCAACTCAAGCCATTAAGGTTAGTTGATGTAAAATTATCTGAGAATTTGAGGAGGATGTTATAGTTTGTTCGAAAGCATTGTGCGTTGTGTGAAAGGAGTTATGTTTGAAGGCCAAAGTAACAATATTACAATGCAGCTTGTGGGAAGCACCATTGACACGAGTCAGTGTATAAAAGAAAAATGACAATCTTGAAGGAATTTCAATAATTTTCAATTATAATATATTATAATATTATATTATAATAATATTATATAATATTATAATAATATTATATTATAATATAATATTATTATATTATAATATTATATTATAATATAATATTATTATATTATAATATTATATTATAATATAATAATATTATATTATAATATAATATTATTATATTATAATATAATATTATAATATAATATAATAATATAAAATTATAATATATTTGTTTACCAACATAGCGTGTCATATAGGATGGCAGATATTGATATCTTCAAAATTTTCAAGAATAAAATCTCTTCATCAGGGGAGAAAAAGAAATGCGTGCAACTGTTTTGGCAAGGCTTTCCTTTATCTATTTTTATTTATTTATTGTATCAGTAGCCGGAAGTCAGGCATGGGTGACAATCACACAGTCATGCAGTTAAACTCTCAATATGTATTGTGCTGTGTATAAAGTACTTTCAGACTTTCTTTTCTTAATATTTTATATTGAGAAAAAAAAATCTGAAAGATAAAAAATTTGATTGTAGAAAAAATGACTATAGTACTCAGTTATGTTAGAGTATAAGATCTTTTTTTATTCAGTGCTATAAAATTATATATGTCCAAAGAGATGGAATAAAATAAAAATATTTCTAAAATTGTTAAAAAAAAGTTTTTTTTGTTTTTTGTTGCGTCAACTTAAAAGTATAAGATTTCCCCTTTTTTCCGTTTGTTGCTATTACTTGTGTGGATTTGATCAAAACTGATTTCCCGCAGAGATCGTCCATTATTACTGAAGGGTCAGTCTCTACAGCAGTTATCTCCCCCTGCTGAGAGACAATGTGGCAGTGACGTCAGATATAAAACAATGGCGCAAGACAGGATATGTATTGTGCTGTGTATAAAGTACTATCAGGAATAGTTTGTTTGTTTTTTTGTTTTTGTTTTTTTTATACATATGAATGATTAGTTATAATTGTGCACTTAGGAGTGTTAATGTCTGTTATGTCTCTGCCGCGTTTATATTCATCTTGGATAATGAGAATGGTCTAAGGGAGGTAACTACATGTTTAGTTAGCTAGACTTTGGAATTCTATTCCAGGTCCCTGCTTCCCCAACAGTACTGACGTGCAGAAGTTCAAGTGTAACGTGAACCGACATCTTGCTGCCCAGATCCCTACATAGTACCCCAGTAGTTGTTGCCCCTGATAGTAGCCCCCTACACCAAAGTGGCAATTTGCCTTGTTTGGGGTGAAAATGTAATAAAAAAAAAAAAAATTTTTAATTTATTATTGAATAAATAACTGGATTACGTAAGCAGTTGTATTAATAGTTAAGAACTGAACTCGTGTAAATTACACGATATTATTAGTATATCCTTTTAGCTGTGTCTAATTGCTGCTACAAAATCAGGCTGTCTCAAGATATCGGTTTCATAACTTAAATGTACTAAACATTGATGTTAATGTTTTTATTTCCCTTCAAAACTAAAAGTAAAAAAAAAAAAAAAATTTCTGGCTTAAAAAGATTATTGTGCTGCATACTCTTTTTTATTTTTGCTTTGTTTATTTATTTATTTTTCAATTTTCTGGCATCAATTATACAGTTCAGATGTATCGTTTCCCTTTTTTATTCTTTCAGCTGCAAAGCAAGAATATCGATGGCACTGCCAGTGGGGATGCGAAGAAACCAAAGGTCCATCTTCATCTGGGCGCACCTGAGCAGACCCTAACAATTAAGGTGAAACAGAGTCAAGCCCATCACCATGCCAAATTGATCAGGATGCAACCGGCTGTGAGTCCGCTGCAACATAACGTGCACTATCGCATCGTCCCAGGGAAGGATAGTGATCAGTTTGTGATGCACGAGCATAGAAACATCAGTTCGCTGAGATTTAAGCAGAGAGTCAAGGCTCCAAAAATGTTCCGACTTGAGATCGAATGCACCCCAATCATTAGTGACGAGGAGTTCAAAGGAGAGAAGATTCACCTGGGTACATCCATCATACACCTTAACATCTATGTTCATTGACGCAGCACTTGACACAAGTGCACCTCTAATTCTAGACATTTAGAATTCGGACACCATTTTTTTTTTTTTTTTTTTAATATCAGGGGGTACACAAGGTTATCTTATTTTATGGGCAACGCAAAAGTTAATTGCAAAGAATATAAAATATGAACTATGTAACAAGAGAAAAAACAAAAAATATGAAAAAAATACAGGAAAAAAAAAAGCGTGCTGTGTTATAGGCAAAATTAAAAAGTCAAAGATTTGCCAGGGCTGATGCGAATAAAAAAAAAATATTAGAAAAATGGAAAAAAAAAAGCTTGAAAAAAATTTTTTAAGCCTTTTTTTTTAAGATTAGTTTTTTTGTTTTGTTTTTTTTTTTTTTTTCTTGTATATTCATGATCAAATTTGAGAATCCGATTGAAGCAACTTAGATAACAGAATAATTCAGAGAGAGAAATGAAGATGAAGATGAAGATGATTCTAAAACAACTGTAATAACGTCTCTATTTTCTACACCCACCCCCACGCAAGAAACCGCATCCTCCACCTTTTAAGTGCCTTTGTATTTTCCAACAATGTCATGACAATAAATCCATCAATTTGAAAAAAAAAAAAAAAAAATAGTAGTTTTCAAACATTTTACATATTTTTATGTTTAAAGAAACAAGAAAAAGCGAATACAATAATTTAGAAAGCGAAAGAAAATAAATCAGAAATATACAACTATTTTCAACAAATATATGATCCTGTTTCCCATGGTGAGAAATTCACTTGTGAGGAAAATAGTTATATATATATATATATATATATATATATATATATATATATATATATATATATATATATGTTTTATTTTTTTTTTACCGTTTTATCTGTTTGGTTACATATGTTTCGGATGTTGGACCATGTTTACGTAAGGTCTGACGAGGCTGTTAGATCGTAAACACGGTCCAACATCCGAAACATATGTAACCAAACAGATAAAACGGTAATAGATAATAAAACACATATTTGCTCTGCAATAGTATTGAGCACTCTCTTCAGGTTTTTACTAATTACCAGTTTTACCAAATATATATATATATATATATATATTTATTATTATTATTATTATTATTATGCATTTTTTATTTATATATTTTGGCTGCACATATGCAAATATGTTTCAGCTGCGAACTTCTTCAAAGTCTATCAATAATCATTGGGATTCTGAAACGATGAATAAAGTTGTAACTGAAACATATATGCGAATATGTAGTCAACATTTTTAAACATATAAAAAAATGGATATTAAAATATAGCTCTACTTGTTATTGTTTTGTGCATAAAAAATCTCTGCTTGCATTGCCAACCAGTTTGCTTTATTTGAGACTTTCGGATTTTTTATCGTGAAAAATTACTTGCCCCTATGTAACTCTGCTTATTATGTATCAACACCGTAGTTTCATGGGATTATCTTCTAAAAATTAACAATGAATACTACACACACACATATATATATACATATATATATATATATATATATATGTATGTATGCACGTTACTATTTCATTTATGTACATGCATGTTGTAAAATTACAAAATAATATATATATATATATATATATATATATATATATATATATTTGCAGCATTTACTTCAGTATGCGCTAATACATGAATAAAGCTGAGTAGCAGTATGAAAATATATTTCTGAATATAAGTATTTTATATACTAAATATTCTAACTAATATCATTAACTTTTTTTTTTACTTGGGAGTAACCACTTAACAAGACCCGAAGGCCACTCGAGGATAAGGGTTAAAATTAAAATCATTAAGTATATCTAAATATTCTATCAATGTAAGCTACATAGAAACGTTTGTTTCATTTCTGCGGAAAATCATCAGGTTAATCTTAATCAGCCTGATAATTCTCCCTGAAAATTAAGCATGAACGTAAATAATTTTCCCTGGAAATTAGACATGAATGTAGCTTACTTGACATAAGTATATTTTCATATTATATATGTGTGTGTGTGTGTGTGTGTGTGTGTGTGTGTGTGTGTGTGTGTGTGTGTGTGTGTAAAACATTATGGTGTCATACATGTTACTTTCCAAGCAAAAACATTTTTTTCTGATGAGTATATGCACGAAAAATTCGATATTGACATAATAATAACCGATTATTTCTACATAATGAAACAGATCTGTGACAAATGTACCGAAATTTTAATATGCTGACGGGTCTGTTTGATGAGAAAATAAATATGTCGCTCTTGGAATGTACCTATACTGTTATTCTTATATATATAGTGAATTCTCCCCATTTCGTTGTCCATGCCATCTTAAATGACTCTGCAGTCCTGCTGCAGATTTGCACATCTTGAAGTAGATGTGACATATAGATTGAGCAATTTCCACCCGGATATAAGATACTCGAATATGAGAAAAACGGATATAAGAGAGATCTCCTCTGACCCAAATTGGAGCCTGTGTTAATGTACAGTGTAGCCCGGGTATAAGAGAGCTGTAAGGACACGAGATGAAGGTTATATTAATTGTATCGAGGCTAGCAAGGTCAGATTTGACAAAAAACTGAAACAGACTTGTTATTGTGTAAAACATAATATTAAAAAAATATGTAGATTTTCAAATGTCGTTAGATTGTAAATGGCAAATCACAACATTAGTGCACTTTACTTTAACCGGATTTTTTTTTTTTTTTTGGGTTTTTTTTTTTTTTTTGCTTTCATTTTCGAAAAAGGTTTCGTAGACAATCCAAATTTCAATGATTTTTGCAAATCAAACTTTCTTGGTTTCGAAGTAACGAAGTAACACCATCGAAGCCATCACCGAAACATTTTATTGAATTGATTTAAAAACAATTTTAATAACGAGCAACAATATTTTAAAATAATTATTTTTGTACTTATGAAACTCATTCTTAACATTGCGTAGGTAGGGTGCTTTAATTTGAAAAAAATCAAGGGCGATAACTCGTTGCGATAAAGACCATTGACAGAGTTATCATTCTTGACATATTTTGCCTACAGTTTAATTCTAAGAAAATTTAGTAAGGGGCGAGTTATTTTTCAGGATAAAAAAAAAAACTGCAAATCTCAAATAAAACAAACCAGTTGATAAAACAAAAATTATTTTTTTAAGCACTAGAAAGAAAAATTAATAGTAATTATTGATTCTTCTCCTTCCGAAGGAAATATCTATTTCTTTGAAGATCCATAGGTTAACATTTGACCTTAATAAACTTTATTTTCGATTTATTATTTCATTCTGTTAAGGTGAACCATCTAATGAGTTTAATGAAGTTTATACAAAAGTGCGCAATACCAAAATAGAGCTAACTATATATTTATTTATTTTTTATGTAAGCATTTAGGTATCTGTACGCATTCATGAGTATATTCCAGTAAACTAACTACTATAAATAACTAAAGAATAAAGACTGGATGACTAAAACATACGCATAAATGTGTAGCAGTGTTTATGTAAAATAATAAATAAAAAGTATATACATATATATATATATATATATATATATATATATATATATATATATATATATATATAATACAGACCAAATTAATCACGCATAATGAATTAAAAAAAATTCATTATGTTTAATAAATTTGGTCTCTATATAGCTATTATAAAATTCTGTACCCTCCCCCCCCCCCAAAAAAAAAAAAAATATTTAACTATATATGTACACACACTAATACACAAACAAAAACAAACAAATATAATTAAGTTGAAGGACACTGATAACATGAACAAACAAAACACCATATTGGTTAAAAGTGCTCAATATGAAAGCAGGGCTTTTATGAATTAAATTATATCAACATTCTGAATAGTCTATGCTGATGGACCAAAATTTCTCCATTAATATATCTCATCGGGACTCTGAAATCTGTGGAGTCCTGACCGGATATGTTAACATAAAAATATTGATACATTCAGCATAGGCTCCTCTAATGTTTATATAATTTTATATATACGTGTGTGTGTGTGTGTGTGTGTGTGTGTGTGTGTGTGTGTGTGTGTGTGTGTGTGTGTGTGTGTGTGTGCATTTCGGGGTATGTTAAAGAGGAACCAATAAAGTATATCATAAGAATAGTACACCTCTGGAATATGTAGTATATATATATATATATATATATATATATATATATATATATATATATATATATATATATATATATATATGTAGTGTATATATATATATATATATATATATATATATATATTATATATATATATATATATAGATAACATATATGTAAATATATATATTTACGTATATGTTATATATACATATATATATATATATATGATTAGTCATAATTAGACGTATTTACATACATATATATATATATATATACATATATATACATACATACATATGTTGTATATATATATATATACATATATATATATATATATATGATTACACATATTTAGACGTATATACATATTTGCGCATATATATATACACACATCAATTTTTAGTCATTCAATGAATTAAAAAATTTATGGCGTGAAATGTTTGAGTTTCAGATCAAAAGATTTTTATTATTCTATGTAAGACAAAGAATACTTTAGAAATATTTTAACTGACATCGAAATTCTATAGGATAAGGAGTTAAAATATTTCTAATGTATTCTTTGTCTTACATAGAATAATAAAAAAATCTTTGATCTGAAACTCAAACATTCCACGTCATAAATTTTTTAATTCATTGAATGACTAAAATTTGATTTATTTGCTCTATCTTGTATATCGAGCAATTTTTATTTAGTACTTATAGAATATTACTGCCAGTAATAATTATAATCACTTTTTTCCATAACAGCTGATTATTGGATACTTTTATTCTGAAGAATTATATATATATATATATATATATATATATATTTAATTATTTACATACATACATGTATATTTACATACATATATTTGCATTCATTCATTCATATATATATATATATATATAAATATATATATATATATATGAATGCATATAATTACATTCATATATATATATATATATATATATATATATATACATATATAGACATACATATGCATACATACATATATATATATTTGCATATATATACACACACATATACATACATATATATATATATATTTGCATATACATACACACATATACATATGCATACATATATATTTGCATATATATACACACATATACATACATATACACACACGCACACATATATATATATACTTACATACATGCGTGTATATACATATATATTTACAAACTTACATCCATATACATGTAACCAATAATTTTTGTATAATAAACAGACTATGTACCAGCTCTGTAATCCATTGAGAACTTTTTAATAAATATGCGGGTTTCCTTGGACTTACATCTAGGAAAACAATCGATACAACTATGATAAATATATATATTTACAGACATATATATATAGATATAAATATATATATATGTTCATATATACATACAAATATATATCCGTATATATTTTATATATACATATATAGGCACACACACTCATATATATATATACGCTACACACACAAACACACATATATATAAGATCATAATTATTATGAGCTCTATCTCATATTTGGTTTTATCGAGCTTTTAGATCCGGTTGAGATTACTTTATAAATATTAACTCTTCAATATTTATAATATACTTTAGTTTTTCCATCTTGGATCATTTTAGTAAACCATAGTGTAATTCTTATTTCATTGTGTATATATATATATATATATATATATATATATATATAAGAGAGAAAGAAAATTAAAACTATAAGTTGAACTTTACAATCAAAATTTATTGTTCGACTGAATACTCCAAAAAACAATTTACAAAGTCTTTATTCCGCGGAGTTTCAAAAAATGCTATTCTTGTTATTCTTCTCATGAGAATACATAAAGAAAGAATTTGCTAGTTAAGGCATTAAGTGAAACCGTAATTTATTGTAGTTATAATATATACGTGTGTGTGTGTGTGTGTGTGTGTGTGTGTGTGTGTGTGTGTGTGTGTGTGTGTGTGTGTGTGTGTGTGTGTGTGTGTGTGTGTAAAAATTCTTGGTACAGCAAAATGGAAGGAGAAATTTCAGAGGAAACATAATTTAATTTAAATACCAAAAAAAAAAACGGGCAGGTGAAATTATTAAAATTTTCCTTAAGGCCTTATCGTCTGACCCTCTAAGAGGAAATGTCAGAATGATAAATTAAAAACTAAGAAACAAATGAGGAAAGAAGGGAATTTGGTTTCAGTTGGAAGACCAGTGAGAAAAAAAAAAATCTCATTGTTCAGGCGATTTTAAATCAATAAATATCTCCAACTGATGTTTCAAAATCTTACCTAGCCTGTGTAGACAAAAGATTTTGAAACATCAGTTGGATATATTTATTGATTTAAAACCACCTGAACAGTGGGATTTTTTTTTTCTCACTGTTCTTCCAACTGAAACCAAATTCCCTTCTTTCCTCATTCGTTTCTTAGCTTTTAATTTATCATTCTGACGTTTCCTCTTAGAGGGTCAGACGATAAGGCCTTAAGGAAATTTTAATAATTTCACCTGCCCGTTTTTTTTTTTTTTTTTTTTTTGTATTTAAATTAACTGTATATATATATATATATATATATATATATATATATATATATATAGAGAGAGAGATAGATAGATAGATAGATAGATAGATAGATAGATAGATAGATAGATAGATATAAATATGTCTTTAACTCTTTTTCAAGATGTCTTTTAACATATTTTATTAATCATTTGTTCATATTATAAGCTCTATTTCCTTTTCGGTTTTATTGAGCTTTTTATATCTGGCTGAGTTTATTTTATTTGTAAATATTAACTCTTTAATATTTATAATATATTTTAAGTTTACCATTTTTAATACCTTAGTAAACTTATTGTAACTTTTATTTATATATATATATATATATATATATATATATATATATATATATATATATATATATATATAGGCACACAAGTATACACACATTAATATTTAAATGAGGCACGGTTTCTATTTTATCTTTTGGTTCCTGATTCTCCACTCTTTTATGTTTGTTAAGCAACAATTCCATACAATCGTAGTTTTGTGATTTTTGGCTGCATTGTCAGCCCATCTATAAAAAAATTTTTAAAATTTAAAATTTTCCCTCTTCTTTCTCATCTACCTTTAACACAAAATCTTGTCAGTAAATTCGCAACCTTCCAGATTCAAACGAACAAACCAGATACCATCCCTTCCAACGACTGCTAGCGATAGGACAAAGAGACAGAGACGTTTTCAAAAAATAACAGAAGATTAAAAATATATATATATGTCAGTTAGAAATATGCAACAGATTCTTTTTGCTGTTTCTATAATAGGAATTCATGATTCGTGATTATTACTCGTTTTGCAAAAGGCGGGGGAGGGGGGGGTACCTTTGTGACACAAGTCCCAACGTTACCTCCACGAAGTTTCAGCCATTTTAGATTCTTGCCCAGAAATCTTTCTAAATTAAAAGAAATAAAAATAAGGAAAAAAATTGTATCATGTATGTATGTACCCGTGACTAAACGAAAATATACTAAAAAAAAAAAAAAATCACGTAAACTGATCAGGTATTTTTATTTTTTACAAAGAAAATCAAATTTTACAATATATATATATATATATATATATATATATATGTGTGTGTGTGTGTGTGTGGAAAAAAGGATTCCAGCAGAGTGCTCTAGTATAATTCCGAAAAGAAGAGAGTATTATTATTTATGTTTTTATTTACAGAAAGTTTACATAAGTAATCGGTACCGTCGGTTTCAAACTTGATAATAGGGGACCGTTTTAGATACTCATACCAAGCTCTCTTAAGCCAATGCTCATGTGTTTTATAACTGTTTTATTCTCTTTTGTCCTTTCTTTTCTGTAGCGTCCAAACCATTAAACGGACAATTTTTAAAACTTTATTTTTATTTGAATTTGGAATTTTAGGTTATTTTAGGTAAACGAGATTTGACCGAGATCTTGTAATATTTCTATATATTTTTTTTTTTTTTACATGGGTGTCACCACTTATCAAGGCCCAGAGGCCACTCGAGGATAAGGGTTAATAGGTATACATTAGTCATTGTGATTTTAGCATAGTAAACAGTGGGAATTTTGTAACTTGGATTACTTAGGGGGACGATTCAATTAGAACTTGTTCACATTGGACTTTTTTTTCTTTTTTTTTTCATAGATATCAACACATTATCAAGGCCAAGAGGCCACTCAAGGATAAGGGTTAAAGAGTGTACAGTAGAAATTGGACAATATAATAATCATTAGTAATGAAAATTTGTTAAATTTGATAACTTATATGGAACGGCTCATCAAGAACTTATTTACGTTAGACTTGAAGACAACCATATTGTATATGGTTCCTATTCCGGTTATAAACAGACGAGTATCGGCTTACGAGAGCTTGATATGGGTATCTAAAACTGTCCCCTATTAGCAGGCTTGAAACCGACGGTATCGATGACTTATCTCATCTAAACTTTCTGTAAATGATATATATATATATATATACGTATGCATATATACATATATAAACACATACATAGAGTGACACATATGTATACACATGCTCGATTATAAAGGATAAATTCAATAAAAGAGCATCGTATTTATTTTAAAATTTTACAGGTCAGAAAAAATATCAGTACCGACAGTTTCAAATCCGATGTAAAGGAACCTGTTTATGATCGAAAAATAGATACTCTTCAGCCTCTGTTTATATCTGATCTTCAAGTACCGGGTGTTTTTCTTACCTTCTGTAAAACTTTAAAAATTATATATAACATACATCAAACTTCATAAATTAAAAGATTGGTATAAAATAAATAAAGGGTGAAATATAATTGAATAAGCATATTTTCCACACACACACACTATATATATATATATATATGTGTATATATATATATATATGTATGTATATATAAACTATTATTTACTATAATAATTATTAAATTTAGTCAACCAAGTCAACACAGATTTTTAAAAATAAACAAACATTTATTTGTTTATAAATAAAAGTCATTTTTAACGTAATAAGGTCTTCATCAAGATAGACGGATATTTTTTTCATCTTATTTATCCCTAGTAGAAAGATGTCACTAAGATAAAACAAGACCTGTTCGGTGTCATCAGCATATATATATATATATATATATATATATATATATATATATATATATATATATATATATATAAATGCTTTTAGGGATACAAAATTTAAATATTGCAATTAGGAAGGGTCGACTTTCATGATTCATGATTAAAAGTAAATTTGTATATATATAAATATATATATATATTAAAATATTTCATGATTTTCTTGGAGGTACAAAACTTTATACAGCAATCATGAAGGGAAGGCGTATTCCTTCGGAATTCATTTTATATTAAAAAAAGACCGAGGAGAAAAGGAAAATGGATATCGATTAAAAAATAAAAGTAGGGAAATAGAAAAAAAATCAAAACAAGTTAATTGACATGTTTCGCCCTCACTCATCAAAATTGGAATCGAGGGATTTAATTTTTTTGTAATTTGTTTTCCTTAATGATAAAATCTAAAAAAAAGAGACAGGAGCAATATATATATATATATATATATATATATATATATATATATATAACTATTATTTACTATAATAATTATTAAATACCTACAGACACTAGTGTTTCATCCTATATATATATGTGTGTGTGTGTGTGTGTGTGTGTGTGTGTTTTAGGGTATGTTGAAAAGAAATATATGTGTTTCTTGAGTTTCTGAAACTTATGGTTCCATTTTTAACCACAATTAACAATTTGCTATAAAATTAAAACCGGAAAGTCCAAATGTCTTCTTACTGCAAGTTATAGTTTACATTTGAAACAGAAATAAAATAAAGACTGAATAGTTTCATTGACTTTACGGTGTCAAAATGCATTGTTCATACTGGACACTCATTAATTGAGCGTAGCTTTCCTACACGAGTACATAGTCGCCCTTCGAGGGACCAATTTGAACAGATCTGTTTAATCGGCTTCGAACCAGCCCTGGCGGTAGTTCCTATCACTGATTCCTGTCAGTAAAGGTGTCTGGTTTCCAAAAGGAGGGGTGGGGTGATAGGAGATTAAAGTATTCACAGAAAAGGTGAAGGTAATACACTTAGTCTGGCATATGGTCAAGGGGAGGCTGATGGCTGGGCTGCCAATTATTTTTTTCCATTTCATAATTGTTATTTCAAGTTTTATGTATAAACATGTCATTCCTGCTCGTCTGGGGCTGAAAAGAAGGAAAATCAAATTATAAATTAACCTTTTTTTATTAACTAGAATTCAATTATTGATTCGAAACGACAATGTAAAATGTGTTTAAAAAGATAAATAAAACATCTTGCGTACACAAATCGATTTTCTTAATTTTTTAAAAATTGTGTTTTACGTTGTGTGTATGTGTATATGTGTGGCCTTTATATCGTGTGTGTGTGTATAGGTATGTATGTGTGTGTGTGTATGTTTGTCTTTTATATCGTGTGCATGCATGTGTATGTATAGGTGTGTATGTGTGTATGTATGTGTGGCTTTTATATCGTGTGTATGTGTATGCATGTATGTGTGTATCATATCATGTGTGTATAGGTATGTGTGTGTATGTGTGTCATATCGTGTGTGTATAGGTGTGTATGTATGTATCTTCGTGTGTATGTGTGTATATGTATGGCTTTTATATCGTGTGTGTGTGTGCATGCATGTGTGTGTATTATATCATGGGTGTATATGTATGTATGTGTGTGCCTGTGTATGCATGTATACATATATGTGTGTATGAGTGCCTTATACCATATGTGTGCGTATGTACGAGATGGGTGACCATTTGGGAATTCAAGGCACTGTATGTGCTCTCTGCTTATCTCAGCATTGTTTCCAGTCATCCTGGACCTCCACTTTCCACTGGTTCGCTAACAAGATCAAAGTGTGGTATCTGTTCTTCAGATGCTGCACTTCAATTTCTTGTTCTTTGTCAGTGGAGGAAAAATCCTTCACGACTGAGACAATTTTTATTTTTGTATCTTTTCTGCACATTAAAAAACGATCTTGGTGTCTAACTCTGTCCCGTGGGGAGGCCTTGTGAATAGTAACAAAGCCGACTCAGGAAAGGTGTTGTGGATTGCGCAACTCTTGCCAGAAAAATTCCATGCACAAGAACCTTACAGTGGTTATCCATAGTCTGTCAAGATTGGAGGAAGCTTATATGTGTATATGTGTGTGTATGTCTTATATCGTGTGTGTGTGTGTGTGTGTATGTCTTTTATATCATGTGTGTGTATATGTGTATTTTATATCGTGTGTGTATGTATGTGCGTGTGTGTGTGTTCCCGTCACATTATTCCTTAAATGAAAGGTTACAAAGAAATTGTGGCGATTCAGAAGCATAGGTGACCCTAAGTGTCGACCATACTGACGTCAGATGAAAAGCTAGCCTTGATGTTCAAATGTTCTGATTACCAAACCGGATTTCCTGTTTTAGTTTAAAATAAGCAAATTGACATGAAATAAATATGTGAAACTTTTTAACACATTTTTTTTTTTTTTAAATATATTTTACAGATTTATTTTCAACTAAAACAGGAAGTCCGGTTTGGTATTCGGAACATTTTCACATCAAAGCTCGGTTTTCTCCCGACACTGGTACATTTGCACTTAGGGTCTCCTATGCTTCTGAAATCGCCAAAATTACATTATATTTTGCGTCTTGCAGACAGATGTACATGAAAGAAAATGGTTAATTATTTTTCAGAGTCTCAGATATATTTGAAAAAGAGGACTTTAAGCTTTGTATTGTTTTCAACAACTGTTTTCATAACGTTTCTGAATTTTTGAGATGAGGATTGGTTATATGTATTATTATTCATCCGACTACTGTTCTCATCTTGAGTGTGATTTTCACAACGTTTCGGTCGATGTAACCTCCGACCTTTTTCAGGTGTATCTTGTCAAACTCACAAATGTTTCTGTCAAACTCAGGAATTTGGACAGAATTTCGAGAATAACCCTTTATTTACTTCACGGGGGTAGTGTGCTCTTGTTCCGTCAGCTATGATTGGATAGAGGTCCTAATTAATTCGCAATTGTATTTTTTCTTTGATCACTCATACTGAGAGATTTTAAGGAATTTGCAATTTTTTCTATCGCTCCAAAGTTTTACATACATGAAAGAAAATGGTTAATCATTTTGCAGAAGAGGACTTTAAGAATTTGAAGAAAGAGGATTTTAAGAATTTGAAGAAAGAGGATTTTAAGAATTTGAAGAAAGAGGATTTTAAGAATTTGAAGAAAGAGGATTTTAAGAATTTGAAGAAAGAGGACTTTAAGAATTTGAAGAAAGAGGACTTTAAGAATTTGAAGAAAGAGGACTTTAAGAATTTGAAGAAAGAGGATTTTAAGAATTTGAAGAAAGAGGACTTTAAGCTTCGTATTTTTTGGATTCTTCGAACAACTTTTTGCTATCTTGAATGATATTTTAACAACGTTTCAATCAAAGTAACCTCTGACCTTCTTCAGGTTTATTTTGTCGAACTCGGGAATCTGCACGGAATTTCAAACGGAAACTTTATTTAATGACATCAGCATGTTCTCATTTTGTAAAAGAATTAGCAATCTATTATCAGACCATCCAACCTCCAGAAGAGCATAACTTATACCTGCATTTTTTTTTTTTTTTTTACAAGTTGGTCACCACTTATCAAGGCCCGGAAGCCACTCAACGATAAGGGTTATTGCATGTACAGTACGTTAGTGTAAGGATTTAATAAAAGTGTCTACTTAAGGGGGCAGTTCATCAGGAATTTGTTTGCGTTGGACTTGAAGACATCCAGGTTGTAGTCATGTGGGAAGCAGGCAGACGGAACAGAGTTCGACAGGCGTGCAGTTCTAAGAAAAAAGCTTTGTTCATGGAATCTATGTTTTGATTTAGGCACAGATAAAGAGTGGGGAAAATTACTGAAAGTGGTTTCAGCTAGACGAGTGTTTTTCGTGAAAGATTGGCGAGGGGGGACTAGAGATTGGAGCTCAGACGAGCATCTGCCATGGAAATAACGATAAAACAAGGATAGGCTCGCAACGTCTCTTCTGTGGGAGAGAGGTTGCAGGGAAGAGAAAAGGGCATCCCCCACTAAAGCACGAAGTCTATTTTGTACTCTGTCAAGGCAGGATAGGCTGTTTTTAGCAGCTCCTGCCCAGATACGGCAACAGTATTCCATCCTTGGACGTACTTGGCTTTTATATAGATAGAGAATCGTATCTGTAGTGAGATATTTTTTACCAAATAATTTCTCCTCTACACCAGTTCTTTCCTCAAGAAGGCCGAAGGTTAATTGGGCTGAAACATTGCGAAAGTAACACTCAAGACGAGAACAGTAGTCCGAAGAATTCAAATAATAGGAATAATCAACCCTCATCTCAAAAAAAAAATTGTGTTTCTTTTAAAGATTGTCTTTTATATGTAATATTAGCGGGGGGGGGCAGTCATAAAATACGGATAAAACAAAAAACGGACTTGGGCGCCATCAACCAGAAGCGAACTCGCATAACTTAAGTTTGTAAGCGAACAAGTTATCAATGGGACCACGGCGACACAGAAGCACCTCGAGCAAAAGAATATTTTACCTACCATAGGACAGGTATTACACAACACATGTATGAAATAATTGTACCTTCCCTAGGACAGGAAATTTACAGCACATATATGAATTTTTTTTTTCCTTTCCTGGGACGGGTAATGTACAACACATATTTAAAATAATTTTACCTACCCTCGGACGGATAATGTAAATACACATATATGAAACAATTTAATGTACTCTCGACGGATATTGTATAACACATATGAACTAATTTCTCTTCCCACCAAGCCTACCATAATTGTACAAAAATAAAGTCAATTTTAGATGGTTTATTAGGATTTCCAAATGAAAACATAAATAGTCTTGGTTAGTGATTAGGCAACGTGTGCTTTACTATAAAATTTGTCGTTACTGTGCATATTCTCCCATCATAACCACCACCGGCACTATAATTTAACTGAAATGATGTGATTTCTGGAAGATGACTCGGACTGTTTTCCAAATTAATACATACATACATTGACATGGTTACATGATTTTTGGAATGTAAAATAAGCACTCATTACTTGATCCATTGGAATCAGCAGTTTTCCATGCGAATTTTGGAATATGACATTTATCGTCAGTGTCGTACATCATAGAGATTTTTTATATAATATATATGTTTGGGAGGAAACTACGCTATATAATATGGTTACTTGGTCTTTTGGCTAAGATCTTACCTATTTGCATATTCTTTTAAACATTCATTTTAATTAATTCCCTATTAGTTGCTTCGGTTTTCTAATGGGATAATCATCTTTAGTTAACTATTACGTGTAATTCTATTCATGCAGATATTCTACATGATTTATACTTGCATAATATTTGCGTAAAAGGTTTATAGTAAACACAAAATTGTTTCCATATATATTTATGTATACGTATATATTTGTTTAATAAATTTTGCCTACCAAACTCCTCCTAGAGATTTTGGTCTACAGACATGAAACTTCATATATAAGGTATTTGAATCCATGCAAAACTTTATATTTGGATTCTAGCCCGGAAAAATCGGTTCAAAAGTGTGAAAATAGCAACAATGACATTTACCAGGTGAAGGTCGAACGCCGGCATTACGAATGCATAACATAGTAGCTATTGGTTCATGTTTTAATTTTAGCCTTGCAGTAAACATGTTTCATAGCTCAGTCATTGACGACAGAGGCAAAATAAATTGTGAGCTGAACGTTTTGGTTTCGATTCTTGGTGGTGGCGCATGTGTCTTTTTTTTAATAATTTTTAAATCATTACTATATATTGCAGCCAATCTATCTATCTAGATATATATATCTATCTATAAAAGTGAACATGTCTGTGTGTGTGTGTGTGTGTGTGTGTACATTTCCCTACGCAATAACTCTGTCAATTTTTAGTCTACAGACTCGAAATTTGATATACAGGGTACTGAGATTTGGGAAAATCGATGTGATCGGTTTTCGGCCAGAAATTTGGCTGTTAAGGGGTCAAAGTTCAACGATTTGACTCTTGAGAACTCTACCAAACTCCTCCGACAATTTGGGGTCTAAACATTTGAAATTTTAGATATAGGTTCCTTGGACATGGATCTAACTTAATAACTTGATTTGAGCCCAAAACAATAAATTTTAAGGGGTCATAATAGGGATCAAATTTTAAAAAATTAAACATTTTTTTTTGTTTTTTTCTGCTCAACATACACCTCCAAATACCCAGGCAACGCCGGGCACCCATGCTAGTATATCTATAAAAGTGAAAATGTCTGTCTGTCTGTCTGTGTGTGTAAATTTCCCTATGCAATAACTGTCAATTTTCAGTCTACAGACTCGAAATTTGATATACAGGGTACTGAGATTTGGGAAAATCGATGTGACCAGATTTTGGCCAGAAATTTCGCTGTTAAGGGGTCAAAGTTCAAGGATTTGACTTTTGGGAACTCTACCAAACTCCTCCGACAATTTTTAGTCTAACCACTTGAAATTTTAGATATAGGTTCCATGGACATGGATCTAAATTATTAACTTTATTTGAGCCCACAACAATAAATTTTATGGGTCAAAATTTAAAAAATTGACCGTTTTTTTTGTTTAGCATACACCTCCAAATACGCGGGCAACGCCGGGTTGAAATGCTAGTATATATATGTATATATACATATATATATATGTGTGTATATATATATATATATATATATGTATATATATATATATATATATATATGTATATATATATATATACATACATATGCGTACGTAAGCTGTGGTGAAGGCAACACCTCTAGAAGCAAATCTGATTTAAAAAACGATAAAGCGGGAGACCTATACCCGCATTAAGCTGGTCTGCAGTTTAACTTGTTGCTGGCTATCTTGCTCTTGCTTGTTGCTGGATCTCAACATTTTGAACCGAGAGAAGTATTTAGCTGTCATACAAAGCTAAAATTCTGTAACATCATCTGTGTATAGATACTGCCTCGGACATTTGTCTATAAAAAATAGTCCTATAGCAATGGAAAAGTTGTGGTGCGTGTAGACTTGAAATGCTGGAAGCATGTAATAATTGATCTGCCATCATTATATGTATCTGTGTATGTATGTATGTATATGTATGTATATATATCTATGTGGAAATGTAAGTATATATGTATGTATGTAAACTGTACTAGCGGCGAAGCAAATGTCTATTTTATGTGCTGTGTATTTTGGATTGTTTTACTCATTTATTCTTGTTGAATTCACCTATTCGTAACAACCATCATCATCGTCATCATGAATGCTCCTTCGTGTATATGTATATACATATATATATGTACATGTGTGTATGTATGTGTATGTTGTCATATGTGTTTGTGTGTGTTCTTGCGTATGTATGTTTGCGTGCATCTATATGTATGCATGCTTGTATATGTACGTGTATATGTTTATTTCGATGTGTGTGTGGGGTGAAGAGGACTCCTAAAAGCCTTGTTAAGGCAACTCCTCTGGGTGAAGCAAATCTCTGATTTAAAAAAAAACAAAACAAAAAAAAAAAAAAAAAACAAAGCGGGAGACCAGTACCCGCATTAAGCTGGTCAGCAGTTTGACTTGTTGCTGGCTATCTTGCTCATGCTTGTTGCTGGATCTCAACATTTTGAACCAAGAGAGAGACTTAGCTGTCATACAAAGCTAAAACTCTGTAACATCATCTTGTATAGATACTCCCTCAGGCATTTGTCTATAAAAAATTGTCCGTGGCGATGGAAAAATTGTCACGTGTGTAGCCCTGAAATGCTGGAAGCATGTAATAATTGATCTACCATCATTTTATATATGCATATGTGTGTGTATGCATGTTAATATATGTACTAGTTTATGTATATCTATTTGTATATGTATGTATATATTTTTATTTATTTTATTTATATTTTATATATATTTTTATTTATTTTTTGTGTATATATATTTGTGTTTGTATGTATAATGTATATACATATTTGTGTGTATGTATGTATGTATGTATATGTATATATATATGCATGCGTATAAGTGCATATGTATGTGTAGGTATATGTAAGTAACTTATGTGTATGTATGTATATGTGCATACATGTGTACGTATATGTGTGTATGTATTTTGTATATGTTTGTATATATGTGTATGCATATGTATGTATATGTGTGTGCCTGTGTGTATGTATATGTTTGTATGTATGTGTTATATGTATTGTGTATGTATGGATTTGTGCATGTGTGTATGTTTATGGGTATGTATGTGTATGTATGTATATATATGTATGTATGGATTTGTGCATGTGTGTTTGTTTATGGGTATGTATGTGTATGTATGTATATATATGTATGTATGCCAAGGACCGTCTTCAGTGTCACGTCTGCTTGAGCGTGTGAATTCGCTGGCAAGACTAAAAGAAAAAAAAGGTTATCTTTGGGCTTATGGACTTTCAGTAACTGAGGGAGTGGCACTCGTCATGTATCCCTAAAACTTTCGACAGAAGTGACGGATTTTCACGAGATCAGTATTGTTTTGAAGCTTGTCGCTTCAGTGGCTAAAAATATTAATTCCTTCACCCTCAATTGGGCAGTTTTTTACAGGGGGGGGTCGCTTTTTTTGCCGATATTTTCGAAAGTTATCCCCTCTTTTCAATTGTCTAGCCTTAATTTAAACCTACGTCACTTCCGTTTTGGCGATGGGTGCAACAGCAAACACGTGAACCGACATCTTGCTGCCCAAATCCCTACATAGTGCCCCAGTAGTTGCTGACCCTGATATTAGCCCCCTACACCAAAGTGGCAATGTGCCTTGTTTGGGGTGAAAATGTAATAAAAAAAAAAAAAAAAAGAAAAAAGAAACGTCAGTTTTTTTTTTTCACTTTCTTTTCCTCCTTCGATGTACGGTTTTGAGCCTGCCTGCCTACACCCACTTTTTTTTTTGCGCTCGCAATTTTCCTTATTTTTTTGCCCAACCAACACCCTTACACACACACCTTCACTTTCTTTTCTGCTTTCGCGTCACGGGTTCAAGCCTACTTGTCTACAACTTTCTTTTTTTTTTTTTAATTTTTTTTTACTCAATACACACCTACAAACACCTGGGCAACACCGGGCACCCTGGCTAGTAAACAATAAAAAAAAAATAGGAGACATAAGTTTCGGAATGCCTCTCATATAGCTGATAATTTCATCTACCTAAATAGATCCAGAACCAATAAAAAAAAAGAAAAGAAAAAATAAAAAAGAAAAGAAAGAAATAAAGAAAAAAGAAAAGAAAAATAAAAAGAAAAAATAGCCTTTAGAATGCCTCTCATATAGTTAATAACGTCATTTGAATTGCGAAAAATATGCAGTCACCGTAACTTGATCTATTTACCTGATTTTTGGAATCAGCAGTTGTTCCATGTGACTTTTGGAGTATAACACTTATTGTCAGTGTCGTACATCATAAAGATTTTTTATGCATTTGTTTTTCATAGAAGATAATGTTTGGGAGGAAACTACGCTTTGTAATATGGGTACTTTTTTTTTCAAAGTGGCTACTTCCAATTTTTTTTTTTTTTTCGCTTGCAATTTTCCTTTTTTGCTCAACCAACATACACCTTCACTTTCTTTTCTGCCTTTTTTACTTTTTCCAGCGATTTCATGCCCCCCCCTTAAGAAGAGTCTTGGCAATTACTGCCAATGAGCAAAAAAATAAAAACGATAAAGAAACAGCGCAATGCCAAGAATGCGTCGTTTGAGTTTAATTACACTTTATTTATACTAAAAGGCCCGCTCAACACGCGAGAAGCCAAAATAGCAATAATTTTGTAAAAAATTGACGTAAATAAATCTATACACTACGCGCTTTTCTAATTCCTACATATTATTATATAGGATCTATATAAACAGTTTTAAGTGATAGTAACGAACCCAGAACCGTGTGCGAGAAAAGCCTTTTGAAGACATACACGAAATGGTCACACACATTTTGCTGTTTATATATATAGACTAGCGGGGGGGGGGGCATTGCCCAGGTGCTTGTAGGTGAGTGTGTGTGTTTGGGAGGGGGTAAAGAAGAACAAAAAGGAAACTTTAAAAAAAAAAAAACGATAAAGAAACAGCGATTTTAAAAATGGAAAAAAAATAGGGGGGGGCATGGTGACAGGTAGGCTCGAACCTGGAGCCTTGAGACCCATAGGCTGAGCCTGAACACCTGCGCTACAGCGACATCAGCAATGTAAGAGCGATTAAAAAGTGAATGTCAAACATCTGCAGTTTTTAAATCATTTAATGCGCGATACTTGACTGCAACGTTTACATTCGGTTCGAATCATACTGAAAAGTGAAAACAACACGCGACGATCAAAAAAAATATTTAACTTCTGAAAGTCGGGCAAATTAAATAGATGGGCGATCCCCATTGTTAACTCGTACATATTATGATTTAGATGCGATATAGAAAGTTTTTTAAAGGAGCGACCTCCGCGAGAAGGCGTTGGAAAAAACCCTTTCGTGGGCATACAGAAAAAGCATACACACATTTTCGCTTTTGTATTTATAGATGTATTTACTTTATATAAATATCTATTTACATGATTTTTGAAATGTGACAAATAAGCCCTCAGTGCACAATTGATCCATTTACCAGATTTTTGCAATCAGCAGTTTTTCCATGGGATTTTTGGAATATGACATTGTCAGTGTCGTAAATCATGAAGATTTTTTATACATTTTCTTTAAAAGGAGAGGAAGTTACTTAGTCTTTTGGCTAAGATCAAAGTATAATATCTGTTCTTTGCCTTCAAGCCATCTCATTTTTCGTCCCCCCCCCCCATAAACAGAGTTAGGAGATCATATTTTAATTTATGCAGATTGCATATGTATTATTATAGAATCAATCGTCTATTGATTATTATAGATTATGAGGAAAAATCTGCTCAATGTTATTTCACAAAAATTTTTTTTTAAATATAATATATCGTTTATCAAATTCCGTCTGTGTTAGTTTACAATATCACGTCAGCTGATATTTGGGCTTGACAATGACTGCCCTGGAAAAGTCACTTCTGATTACTGTTTAGTTTCAAAATATGCAAATGAAGAAATGATTTGCAGCGGTTTTAAATGGTATGTCTTCATTTATTGTAAATTAAACTCATTAATAAGAAAAAAAAAAAAAAAAAAAATCAAAATAAAATGGTGACGTACACCCGGACTTGAACAGGGGATCATTTGATCCATAGTTTAATGTTCTACCACTGAGCTATATCTCCAGATAAGTTTTTAAGAAATGATGAGTTGAGATTTTGCTATTTTCCTTGGTCCATGTAATGTAAAAATACTCCCCCGGTAAAAATTTTGTTTTATCTATAAGAGAGAAAAGACTTTTTAAGACCGGATTTTTTTAGATTTTTCATACTTAGTGGATATCTTAGAACACTGCCAGACATATAAATTACGTTTGTGTGAATTTTGCAAAAGATAGGCTCAGCCATTTCAGAACTTATGAGGAAGAAACTAACACACACACAGATTTTTATATAAGAGTGTAAATAATGTTTCAAATTTTTTAAAGTTTATTCAGAGAGAATATAAATTTGGTAAATTACAAGGAATTTTGCTCACAGCCATGAAATGAACAGAATCAGGTACAATACTGAAAACATTGCGTAGTTTTTAAATTTTAGATTTTCATATTTTGTACGTGACTTTAAAAATATTTTCATATCAAAATTTTCTCTCACAAATGCAAGTAAAACTATTAAAGAAAAAAAAAGAAATCATTAACTCGATTTTTTTAGGCATTTTTTTTTCCTTCCATGAAAGATGCGCGACTGAGCTTTGATCTCGTTCTTCCTTAGATTCGTATTCCTAGCACAACTGCAAAGAACTTTCCCTTCTTCTGTGTACATTATACAAACATTTTATGAGCAAAGTTTCTGTCCAAGAAACTCATCTCTGGAACACGTTACTACATAATTGCTTCCTTACAGACTATAACATGGTCATCCGCGGATCCAATGTCGACGAATATTTGTCATAAATTGTTTCTATAAGTAATTTTTTTCAATCCTCTCATAATATTCTTCATGATTCAACTAACAATCCCTCCAACTCTTATCCTCAAGTGGCGACTCATTAATAAACAATGATTTTTTTTTTTTTATGTGGCGTTGATGTAAGGAAACGAAAATTGGTAAATTCATAAACTGACCCATCAAAATTCACTACGTAGTTATGACAATTTGCGTATTTATTGATTTGCAGACTTCATAGTTGTTTCACCACGTTTCGATCAACTCCTCCTCTGGCCTTCTGGTGGTTAACTGCGACGGGATAGGAATGCTGAGTCTTGTAATTGTATCTCCAGTAACTACCGCCTTCCATAGTTGCTGTCTCACCATGTTTTGCCTAACTAATCCTCTTAGCTGATTTAGGTAGGATGAAAACCACTTCAGACAATCCTCACCTGGAATCAGAGATTCAATGCCTCTATTCACTGCACTATGAAAGAGAGTTAAGATTGGACTTAATGGTCTTATAAATCCAATTTTGTGTTGTTGTCTGGTCTTCCATTGTTAGGTTCGTATTGAATAATATGTTATATTAAAGATATGAAGATGAGGATAGCAGTTCACAAATAAACAAATACACAAATTATGAAGCCTCATCTGGAAAAAGATTTTTAAAAATAAAATAAGATAAAAAATTATGAATGTATTTTAATGTCACTTCAGTATATTCATCATCTTATATAAGAACTAGAAAAAAAAAAGGAAAAAATGACTTCCTCACCCCTCTCTGTAGCTCAGCTATTGACTTCGGGTTAGAGCATAATGTGTACAGCTTTCCATTTGAAATTTCAAATATTTCAGATTTGCATTAAATTCGAACCATAGTCATTAGATACCAATTAAGCATATACAATATATGACAATTTGACGTTAATAATTTCGAAGTCAACATACAAAAGGTTTCTTTGCTGAACAAATTATTATAAACACATTCACTATTTAACGATGTATGGTTTCTGGTTTTAGATTCTGGTCAGAGATTATTGTAAAAAAAAAAAAAAAAAAAAAAAAAAAAAAAAAAAAAGCATAGCAAGCTCAAATTACAATTCAAGACAAAAAAAAAAAAGGGACAAATGTTATTCTTTGCTACTATATATAGTCATGGAGTTCTTAGCTAATGATATTGGATACGATTTATATGACACGATTAACAAAGGAGATTAGGAAGGGAATAATCACACTCAAGTTAGCATCTACAATCTTACAAGAGAAAATTAAACAAGCACAAGAAAAATATTTGATTCAATCAGATATTAGAAAGGTTCTATGTCTGTGTTGCCATATTTTCAAACTATCTCTTTCGAAACTACAAGTTGCAGAAGGGCTTCAAATGATTGGATTTTTTATGGACCATTCTTTTATTGGTCTTTAGTCGGTTAAAATAGTTTTTAAGGTGTCAAAATCGATATAAATTTTGTACATTCATCTTAGTTTATTTTTAATTAGTTCATATGCGTGTCACGTTGGTACAGTGGTAAAGTCACCAGCTTTGAATGCTACAGTTTTGCTTGCGGTTTCGATTCTCGCTGATAGCACTCAAATTTTTTTTTTTTTTTTTTTTAAACATTTGAAATCACGGCTATAATAATATATATGAAATCTGGACAAATTAAAATATCATATTTAAGCGTATTTTACGACCGGTGAATTAATTAAAAAAAATAAAATAAAATAAAGAATAAAAATTTTTTTTTTTTAAATAAAAATGTCGTTCATCAAATTCCGTCTGTTTACAATATCACATCAACCGATATTTGGGCTTAATCTTAAAAATAGTCTTCTCTTATAGATAAAAAAGAATTTTTATAGGGGGGAATATTTTACGTTACACTGGCCAAGGTTAGACTGATGTAACGTAAAATATTCCCCTGTGAAAATTCTTTTTAAAATCGAATTTTCACGATTTTCGATATTTATGAGATGAATGTCTGTGCAAAACATATCTCAGAACACTGCCAGACATATAAACTACCTTTGTGTGACATTTGCAAAGATAGGTTCAGTCGTTTCGGAACCTATGAGGAAGGAATTCGCGTACACACACACAAAGTGACTTATATATATATATAATAGTCGAGATTTTCATAAATTAGAGATTAAAATATTACATTTATGATGATTTGGTTCAATTAATTTAATGACCAAACCATATAATTACATTCAACTTTAAAAAAGGGCTGCTACGAGGTCAAAATTGAAAAATTGCTACTTGAGGATCATCGGATTTTTATCTGTTTGTCAACTGTTTCATGACTGCACATGCGGAGATTGTTCACATGACAGCTTCCTTGTGTTAAGAATAATGAGGTTTGAAAACACTTTTTAAAGATCATGGCCTAATGGTTATCATATTTAATTCACTGTCTTTATGGTTTTTGTTTCGATCTTAGCTCGAGTATTTTTTAAATTTTTTTAGAAAAACAATAGTCCCATGCACACGTCGGTTTTGTTTTTTTCCATTTTTTTAATTTTTTTTTTTTAAAGAAATTTAACATTACATTTAATATCGCACAACGGCAAATATATTTAATAAAAAGACTTGCATTTTAACATTAATTCTTTCTATTCTAATAGTTTCTTCCCTCAAACAGCTAGACTTTGGAATTCCCTTCCTGCTGCCCTGGCTGTACTGATATGCAGAAGTTTAAATGTAACAAACAAATATCTTGTTAATCTTTCCTAGACATGGCCCCAAATAGAAACCCATTATATCCAAATGGCGATATGCTTTGTAAGGGGTGAACAAAAGAATAAAAAAAATAAAAAATTTAAGAAAAAAAAAAAATTCTTTTAAATTTTCCAACAATCTCTAATCAGCAAGATAATGGAGTCAAATATTCTGTTAAAGAAATTTCTCAAAAATAATCAGAGTGAGAATAAGAACAATCATAATTGCTAAAATAATTTCTTTTAAATGAAACCAAAACATTAAAATTTTTTTAAATATATCAATATAAAATCTAAGTGCTTGTCCAAAATTCCCATTATATTAAAAAAAAAAAAAATGCAAAGCAAAATATCATATTCCAAAACATAAATTGATCCAGTAGTTTTGTTAAATAAGACAATTTTGAGGCTAAATGAACAACGACGAAATCGTGATGCCCTCTAGACAATAGGCTGAAGGAACAAAGGAGAGAATTCCAAATAATTCAAACTGGCAAAATCTAAGAAAGCCATTCTTAATATAGACATTTAAATGTTTTTTCTTTATAAAAATAAAACTATTTGATCAATTCATGTGATTTTCAGAATGCAATATTTTTTCCATCATGGGTATGTACAGATATTTTTTTTTTGTTTTTCAATATATAGAGTGATTTATGAACAAACACAAAAATCTATAGAAAAAATTTTTCAAAGGGAAATTCAAGTTTTTTTGGGGGGTTTTTTTATCCCAGAATTTAAAAAATATTAAAAAGATTGTTTTTATATAATAAGGTAAAAAAATAATGGGAACTTTTTGAAATAACGTGATTAAAATTTTGAAAATATTTATAACAACACTTATAGATTTTCTGATGAAGATTTATTTTAACTGAACAAGTATTTTGGCATATACGGGTAAAGGAAAAACATATTTTTTTTTTTTTTCAAGAGAAAGGCATCTAATCAACACATGCTGATTGAAGAATTACACCCCTTCCCAACCCCTACCCAGTAAAATTCTTATTTGCTTTTAATGCCCAAAATGAAAAAAAGCAAACAAGACGGCCGACGAAATTGCAGTAATTCAAAACAAATTCACAAACAATGCAATGAAAAATTATAGAATTGCTAGCAACAACAAAGCAAATGAGAAAAAAAAACTAAATAAAAATCAGAATCAAATTCTGACTAAGTAAAAAAATAGAAAAAAAAAATAAAATAAAAATCAGAATCAAATTCTGACTAGGTAAAAAAAATAGAAAAAAAAAAAATAAAAATCAGAATCAAATTCTGACTAGGTAAAAAAAATTGGAAAAAGAAATAAAAATCAGAATCAAATTCTGACTAGGTAAAAAAAAAAAAAAAAAAAAAGACTACTAAAACTCATGAATTTTACATTTTTTTTTTAAATTTGGTTTTAATATTATCAGCTGCTAGAACTTGATTCTTCAAAGTTTTTCTCATTGAACGTATGAAGTTTCAAATTTTATTTTACATTATCAAGTACTAGTGTAATATTTGAATTTTGTTTCAAATGGAATCCATTTTTTGGGGTTTTTTTTCAAGAGAAAGGCATCTAATCAACACATGTTGATTAGAGAATTACACCCCTTCCCAACCCCTACCCAGTAAAATTCTTATTTGCTTTTAATGCACAAAAAAGCAAATAAGATAGCCGACGAAATTGCAATAATTCAAAACAAATCATTCACAAGCAATGCAATGAAACTACAGAATTTCTAGCAACAACAAAGCAGACGAAAAATGGAAAAAAAAGGAAGAAAAAAAAAATTAAAACAAAATTCTGACTAGGATGAAAAAAAAGACTTGATTCATCAATTTTGTACACTTTTTTAAAAAATTTAGTTTCAACATTACCAGCTGCCTAGAACTTGATTCTTCAGAGTTCTTCTCGGTGAACGTATGAAGTTTCAAATTTTATTTTTCAGTATCACGTATTAGTGTAATATTTGATTTTGTTTTTTTTGGTTGACCACCACAAATTTTTTAGCAGGTTTCAAGTAAATTTTTGGTGCTTATTTGACTGCCATTTCTTATGGTGATTAACACACAAGCGAACATGGATAATAGACACTCTTTATTGATAACAATGGTTTTATATATGAATTTTTAGATTTTGTTAAAATTTTTTTTTTTTTTTTTTTTTTTTACAAGGTAGTCACCACTTATCAAGGCACGGAAGCCACTCGGGGATAAGGGTTATTGTGTGTACAGTACGTTAGTTTAGGAGATCTGATAAAGTGTCTTAAGGAGGCGGTTCATCAGGAATTTGTTCACATTGGACTTGAAGACATCCAGGTTGTAATCAGGCAACCGGAACAGAATTCCACAGGCATGCACTTCTAAGAAAGAAGCTTTGTTCATGGAATCTACGTTTTGATTTTGGCATAGATAAGGAGTGGGGAAAATTTTAAGCACAACATCTTCATCAATATTTGCTTGGTTCCATCTCATCATCCTTGGATATTCAATCTCCTGAATTTAACAACTTTGTCTTTGGTGGATGACATTTGACATTTGTTTGAGTGGCAGCAGCTTTTGAGTCTAGCAGCATCATCGCGGCATCATCGCGGTATCATCCTAACAGCAGCTGAGGCTTCTTGTAACTGTATCTCCAGTTTCTTGGAGAAACGTTGCCGCTGAATACTAATTCTTATTTTCGATAAATGAATTTATAATAAAGAACGTAAAACAAGTTCATGAAATTATAATGAAAATCATTTCATTTCTTTCTTAGAACTGCACGCCTGTGGAATTGTCTTCCGTTTTCCTGCTTTCCAGCTGTCTATAATATGGTTGTCTTCAAGTCCAACGTGAACAAGTTTCTGATGAGCCGTTCCATATAAGTTAACAAATTTACCGAACTGCCATTACTATCGATTACTATATTGTCCTTTTGACTACTCTACACTCTTTAACCCTTATCCTTGAGTGGCTTCTCGGCCTTGATAAGTGGTGACGCCAATGTAAAAAAATTTGCTAAAACGAATCTATGTAAAAAGTAAATCTACACTGAACTCAAGAAAATTCCAAGAAACACACGTATGAAGAAAACTATCATTTCAGTTCCAGATAACATCAGAAATGTAATAGCATACAATCTATATATATATACTTAGAAAATCGCATTTTTTTTTTGTCCTGACATTCACATTAAAGTCTAATTTTTCTATTTAAAAATTAAACTTCTTAATATACTCAGTCATGGATATGCAAGCAACTTCATGAAGGTTAACTAATTTGCATATTCCTTTGAAAAACAAAGGTTTATTAAGAATTCATTTTTTTTTACAGTTTATTATTAGATTATTGATTTTATTTCATTATTACGCTTAATTCTTTTTATGCATAGTTTTTACATTCTGCATAATTTCATAGAATTTAGACTGAAATATGTTTTTATAAATATATATAACTGACTTTGTCTGTGTGTAAAACCTCTTATTTCGTCTGACTTGAAGTAGCAATACACATGGCCGATAAAACACTTTGGATAATCACAGATTTCAAGGGGTTTCTGCTAAAATTGTCATATTTTAAAAACCAAAGAGTTTTAACCCCTCAAAATACCACCGTTTTGTTCGGAAATGAAAATACTTTCAAATAAATTAGTAAATAATAACGTACATTATATGTAAAAGTTTTTAGCAAATAAAGTGATAAAAATGTGACCATCATAAAACGGCATTTTCAGTAAGATTTTGTAACGTCCCCCCCCCGCCGATTTGTAAACACTCGAACCGTGTTTATGTTAAGAATTTTTTTAATGAAATTTGGAAATTAGCCAAAAGAGATGTCATTTTTAATAATTTCGAGTGTCCGAAATTCATTTGACAACTCGTTTTTTTGTTGTGTTAAAAAAGATTTCAAAATGATGAGTATTGAAAGTTTTGAAAAAAAATTTTCTTCGGACACTCACTATTAAATAAAACAATCATTTTACTATGTTTATTTGGTAAAAAGATGATTGGATAGTGTTTTCTCTAGTGGTATGTAGCAATTTAAAAACATAATATCCGAAAAAATCGTTATGAATTTGAATCAAAACTTCTGTAGTATTAGTAATAGCAGCAGCAACGATAAGCCTGGCATAAATAGACGTTTTGTTTTTGTTGTTTATTTTTATTCCAGATCGATTTTTTTTAATTGAAAATCTGGTTATAAAAAAATTTCTTACATGTTTAGTAGAGCTATTTTGTTATCAACCATACAAATTATTTTAAAAAATTGGGTACTATTAAATTTTAAAATATTTGAACAAGCGAAGATGTGAAATACGATTGTTTTGGTTCATGTGTACGAACGGTAACACACTTCTAATTTTCGTCCTTTAAAAAATGTTTTCAGTGAATTATTATCGAATGGAAACTAATCTACTCGATTATTAAAAAAATTTTTTAAAAACTCAATATTTACATAGTTGTTAGAGGTGCTCAGTTAAAAAATAAAAACGGTAGAAAAAGACTTGAAATGTAATTAAAAATCAAAATAACATTAATTCAAAATTTTTAACAATATGTCAGCTTTAGCAAAAACTTGTTTCTTTTTTATATTTGAATAAGTGGGACAAAAATACTTGATATTTTTCCAAGCATCATGTTTTCTGTTAGAGGGACGTCACTTTTTTAAATAACATTTATTTTTGTCTGTCATAATTCTTGTAAAGTTTCACAATGGGTATCAAACACCCTCTTAAACAAAAAAAAAAAAAAACTAACAAAAATTGTTTAATTCTGTCTAATCATAGGCATGAGTGGCAAGCCTCCTCCTAAAACCTTGGCCTTAACAATAACCTAAATACTAGTGGCAGAGCTCCCCACTAAACAAACTTCCTCTGTGAGCTCATAAGCGTCAAAAAAGCATAAGAAATGTTTAAAGAAAAGTGCACATGCTTAATCTCCCATAAAAAAATAAATTGGTCAACTGTCCTAAAACGCTAGGATCATCTTGAAATGGTGAATTATTTTGCATTTATGTGAAACCAACCCCCACTCTAAATTCTAAAATTGTTTTTGTTTTGTTTCTATCAAGTCTTCAGGATGTTCACACATAATTTTCCTTAGCCCTATCATTAACCCAAAGTCAGAGTGGCAACCTCCTTCTCATAATTGCACAAAGACTCTTAAAACCACGTATAATTACCTTTTAGGAAAAAAAAACAAAAAAACACCTAGGATTTATCTATCATAGGGAAAAAGGGGGGGGGTAACTGCCCTAAAACGCACAAATAATTCAAAATGGGAAATCATTTTACATTAAATTCTAAAATAATTTTTGTTTATCTTTTATTAAAGTTTTTCAAGTTGTTCACATGCAATTGTCTATAAAGGTAGAATCACATATTTTGGAGAGGTGGTCAGATGGGGAGGGGTAGCAGAAGGTATTAATCTACAATAATACCAAAGAAATATTGCAATATATTCATTTTTAACCAATCCTAGATTTCGATTTCAGTTTTTGGCACAGAAAATGCATTACAACGAAACTGAGTTCTCTAACTTCTTTTCTTTTAATGAATACATGGCATTTTTAAGCAATCGCAACATATTTATGTGCATTTACTACAGATTATTTGGAAACCATTCATGGAGATTTTCAGTAGCATATTAAGATTCCTTGCACAAAAATACACTTATATGGCAGATTTCATTGCTTAGTCTTGTGTTTTAACAAAGATATAGCATTTTTACTGAAAAAGTAGTGCAAAAAATGTGACAAAACGCATATGGTCTTAAAGAGGGAAAAATATCCAAACACGCAGGGCATAAAAATAGTCATTACTTACTTGATTTTAATTGGATTTTAAAAATTTAAAAAAGATTCTTTCTTAGCTTATCAAGCTCTTTCTATATATACCAATATTGAAATATTTTAAGTCATTTAAATTTTTTCATGCGTATTGCTACTTGAAGCTTTATATATAGGGTATTTGGACCTCAGGAACACTTTCTTTCAAATATAATAAATATTTCATATATTCACTTATATATATTTTTTTTTTTTTACAAAAGCATCGCCACTTATCAAGGCCGAGAGGCCACTCAAGGATAAGGGTTAAAGAGTGTACAGTAGAAATTGGACAATATAGTAATCGTTAGTAATGGAAATTCAGTAAATTTGTTAACTTATATGGAACGGCTCATCAAAAACTTGTTTACGTTAGACTTGAAGACAACCATATTGTAGTCAGTTGGAAAGCAGGAAAACAGAAGACAATTCCACAGGCGTGCAGTTCTAAGAAAGAAGCTTTGCTCATGAAATCTACGTTTAGGTTTAGGCATAGATAAAGAGTGGGGGAAATTATTGATAGTGTTTTCAGCTAGACTGGTGTTTCTTGTGAAAGTTGGCGAAGGGGGACCATAGATTGGAGTTCAGTCGAGCACTTGCCATGAAAATAATGATAAGCAGAGACAAACTCGCAACATCTCTTCTATGAGAAAGGTTGCAGGGAAGAGAAAAGGACATCCCCTACGAGGCTACAAAGTCTATTTTGAACTCTATCAAGGCAGGATAAGTCCTTTCTAGCAGCTCCTGCCCAGATGTGGCAACAGTACTCCATCCTTGGATGTACCTGGCTCTTATATAGATAGAGAATTGCATCAGCAGTGAGATATCTACTGGGTTGATAGAAGGATCCCACCATTTTTCCAGCGGCCTTGACAACGGATTTAATGCATTACAAAATATATTGCATGCATGTATTTTCTGTTTTAGTATTCACTTCAGCAGTGCTCAATGCATGAATAGAGCATTGTAATGGCATGAAAAATATTTATGGCAACAGAACTACAGATAAATATTCCATTCCTGAGGAAAATTTTTTTTTTTTTTTTTTTATTTCATCCTTATTTACCCAAAACAAGGCATATTTTTACTTAGACGTGAGAGGTTACTTTGTAGGATCATATCTACAGAAGAGCATGTGGGGAGTTGAGCAACAAAATGTTCACATTACACTTAAACTTCTGCATGTTAATGCAGTCAGGGAAGCAGGAAACAGGGAGGCAATTCCAAAATCTAGCAGTCCGAGAGGAGAAACTATGAAAGCAAAAGACTTTGACATTTAATGATGACAGCAATGAAGGAGTTTACTAAGCCTGATGATTTCACATGGGAATGAAATATCAATTTAACAAAATTAGTTTTAGTTTCATAAGAATTTGATTCAATTAATAATATAATTCAATTTATCTTGAAATTCCTATTAAAAAAAAAAAAAAATTCCGCCTGATAATTTCTCTTGAGATCGAAACAAATGTGTGATACTTTTTATATTGTTTCATACTATTAATATATTATAAATTACAAATAAATAACAAAAAGGTCAATATTCCAAATTTCAAAATGTTGACCATCTTACAGTTTATTTCATTAAGTATGTTGAAATTTTTTACCTGTTTTATAGTACAAAATCATTCATGTAAATATGTAAATTTTTTTTTTCTCCTTAACTTATCAAAAGAACTCAACTTCGAAAGAAAATAAAGGAATATGGACACGAGTTAAGGGCGGAATAAATTCAAACAATTGACAAAATTACATGATTGATTCTGCATTACGAAACAGGTGCTGTCAAGAATTGAACATTTCAAGAAATAGACGGTAAGATAGTCAATATGTTGAAATTTGCAATATAGACTTTTGTCACTTATTTGTAGATGCTCTGTAGTTACATCGAGCTTCATAAATTCAAAGATTGGTATGAATAAAAGGTGAAATATAATTGAATAAATATATTTCCCTATAAACATATATAAATGAAATACTTATATACAATTTTGTCATAACGAATGCATAACAGATAAAAACATTCCAAGAAAAATAAAACATAAAAATTCAACCTCGTTTAAAGAGTTCTTTCATATATGATTACCAAGACAAGATTGTAACCGTTTATTGGATCTTTATATGCAAAAGGAAGAAAAAAAAACAGAAAATAAAGAATAAGCAAATAAAAAGAAAAACTAATAGAAATGGGGTGGGGGGGTCCTTTTAATTAATTGTCTCCCAAGAAGATTTTCTTTACCTTTTTTGAGATTAGAATTATACTTTATACGACTGCAGCATTAGATTCTTCCTCGTCCAATTTTAATACGTAGGATGCTGTAAATCTGCCGAACACCGGATTGAACACCACCAGGTAATGCCTCATGCTTGCCCTCCACGTAATCCATCATGCTGCATACAGTCATAAAAATTCTTATAAACTCGAATCAAGTTTTCTCAGTCTTACCACACCCTACTGCAGAAATATCCAAGCAAGTTATGGAGTTGATGCAATGAATGACACACACACTCTACATAGCAAAACCACTCAAGATGCTGATCGCATGAAGCATGCATAGTCCAATGAATTTCGGATTAAGAACAGTTGATGGAATCCTTTGAGTTTTTGGTATGATTCAACTGAGGATTGTGCCACCTCAATCTTCTGCAAACTGACAGTTAAAAAAATAAAATCCGAAATTTTTTTTTTTTTTTTTTTCAAAAATTATTTTGCATAAAATATTGAGAAAAGCAAATTTCATTAAAATATAATGAAAACAAAAAATAAGATATTCAACTTTAATGTGAAAATGCTCCTTGTATGTCGCGTCACCATAAAACGTACACCACATTTATGCTTTACTGGACTGTAGCGTACCCTGGGGATTGACAGACTGTTTATATTTTATAGTTATCTCCTTTTAGTAATACCCACAACCCACCCGTTAGCGTCCCCGCCCCCACTTGCCCCGGTCATATGAATAGAATTCCAGATTTTAATTTCAATTTTTATTTTTGTTGTTTACCCCCCCCCCCCAGTATTATGAAAGTTAGTCATGTTAAAAATCGCACAAGAAAATGTCAACCATTAATTGGATTCATTCAAATATAATGGAAAAATAATTGACTTTCAACACATTTTTCGGATCTGATGAAATAATGAAAAGAATATGGGTCTGTAGATTCTTATTATATTTCATGCCAGATGGTGTATAATTATATTTTATGCCAGATGGTGTATAATTATATTTTATGCCAGATGGTGTATAATTATATTTTATGCCAGATGGTGTATAATTATATTTTATGCCAGATGGTGTATAATTATATTTTATGCCAGATGGTGTATAATTATATTTTATGCCAGATGGTGTATAATTATATTTTATGCTAGATGGTGTATAATTATATTTTATGCCAGATGGTGTATAATTATACACATCTATTAAGAAAAAGTCTTCGATTACATTAGTAAAAGCATACATTTTTATTCATAATACTATACAATTACATATAGATTAGCCATCTACACCAACGATTTCATAGGTTATTAATGGACTCGATTAGTCCACTTACAAAAAATAGAGGTTAATACTGTATTCAACCTCATAAGTGTACTTCCCAATAACATTTGTAACTGCTGGTAACAATGGCTAATCAATATATAATTGTATAGCATTGAATAAAAAAAGATCTTATGCTCTAACATAACCGAGTACTGTAGTTATTTTTTTCATAAATCAAATTTTTAATCTTTCAGATTTTTTTTTTCTCAATATAAAATAAATGTCCAAAGAGATAGAATAAAATACAAATATTTCTAAAATTGTTAAAAAAGTTTTTTGTTGCATCAACTTAAAAGTATAAGATTTCCCCCTTTTTCCGTTTGTTGCTATTAGTTGTGTGGATTTGATCAAAACTGATTTCCCGCAGAGATCGTCCATTATTACTGAAGGGTCAGTCTCTAAAGCAGTTATCTCCCCCTGCTGAGAGACAATGTGGCAGTGACGTCAGATATAAAACAATGGCGCAAGACACTTGATCCTGCTCTCCTCTTCACCGGGGAGTAACATCGTAGCTTGTGTTATTTTTTTATAGAAGGGAGAAAGGAGAATTGCTAGGGGTCAAATTAGTTTTGGAATTAAGAAAAAAAAAAAAAAAAAAAAAAAAAAAAATGATTCTTGTTCAGAATTACCCCTTATATTAAAAAACAAAAATAAAGAAAAATCTGTATGATGTACATACCCATGATGACAAAAATATATTCCAAAAATCACGTAAATTGACAGTAATTTTGTTTTTATAAAGAAAAGCATTTAAGTGACTTTTGGAATATGATATTCTTGTTTCATCATGCAAATTTTTCTTTAGTTTTGTTTTTTAATATAGGGAGAATGCTGGACAAGAACCTCCCAAAATTTTAAATACTTTTGGTGAGTGGTGCAAGTTTGAAGACAGGGGCAGATAATATGTCGATTGGAACTAAAATGGAGATGACAATTATAGAAAGAAACAAAAACAAAAAAAAAGGGGTACTTGAACAGTTTAATGAAGACATTAAAAAATGAAAATAAAAAAAAAATTTAAAAAAAGGTTATATTGCACGTATCTGTTATGGAATGAAGTTCTCAGAAAAAAAATTTCACCCAATTTCATCAAATAGTTTTTGTTTTTTTACAGCAAAAGGTTCGATTTTTAGGAAGAAAAGCTAGTATTAAAGATGGGGAGTATCGGCGCTTTAACTGGAGTTATCTCCCCATGGCATGTTAAAAATCCAAACAAAAATTTTAAAACTTCAAAGATGGCTACTTTCAACGTGCTGTCATAAAAACGTTTTTCTGCTGTAAAAAAAAAAAACAAAAAAAACTACTCAATCAAATTAAGTGAAATTTTTTTCTAGAGATCTTCAGTTCAAAATGGATATGTACAATATAACCTTTTTTCGATATTTTCATTTTTTAATGTCCTGAATAAACTGTACAAGTGCCAAGATTTCTTTTTGAAAATCTTATTGGAACAAATCTAAAAATAAAAAAAATAAAAAAGTCATTCTCCATTGTTTTCTCTTCGTTTTATGGTTCATTTGTAGAAGAGAAACACGTGATTGGTTGCTGATAGAGCAAATTAAAGTCAAGGGAAGGGGTGAAATTCTTCAGCTGCTCCCAATTTCAAAAAATAAAAGGAACAAACAAAATTTTTTTTTTTAAGCAGGGATATGGTTTAGAGGTAACATTATCAGCCGATCTGGAGAAACGGCTGTTATTGACAAAAACAAGGGAGAGAACTGAATAAATTGTTTTTAATTCCTAATTTTGGAGAAAAGAAAACTGAATTAATTCTGGGGGGCGGGAAAAAAATCAAATAATATCCAGATTATTTTGGAAGCAGTCAGAGTTTTCAACTACTAAAAGATCTTAGTTTACGTCTGCTGTTGAATTTCAAGGGTTACGACTCGTCAGTTCTTCAGCTTCATAACCGTTGTAGTCTTCCATTTCTTCCGACAAGTTCACATCCTTTCGTACATAAGCTGGATCTTCTAAGTCACGCACCACGGCTTCATTGATTAACACCGTTGTCACATCAGAACATGGAACTTCGAACATTGGTTCAAGCAAAATGCTTTCCTGTTAATATAAAAATGTAAAAATGTAAATTATGTTGACACAAAAGTTCCTATAAAAAAAAAAATTACAAAAGTTCCTATAAAAAAAAAAATTACAAAAGTTCCTATAAAAAAAAAAATTACAAAAGTTCCTATAAAAAAAAAAATTACAAAAGTTCCTATAAAAAAAAAAATTACAAAAGTTCCTATAAAAAAAAAAATTACAAAAGTTCCTATAAAAAAAAAAATTACAAAAGTTCCTATAAAAAAAAAAAATTACAAAAGTTCCTATAAGAAAAAAAAAAATTACAAAAGTTCCTATAAGAAAAAAAAAAATTACAAAAGTTCCTATAAGAAAAAAAAAAATTACAAAAGTTCCTATAAGAAAAAAAAAAATTACAAAAGTTCCTATAAGAAAAAAAAAAATTACAAAAGTTCCTATAAGAAAAAAAAAAATTACAAAAGTTCCTATAAGAAAAAAAAAAATTACAAAAGTTCCTATAAGAAAAAAAAAAATTACAAAAGTTCCTATAAGAAAAAAAAAAATTACAAAAGTTCCTATAAGAAAAAAAAAAATTACAAAAGTTCCTATAAGAAAAAAAAAAATTACAAAAGTTCCTATAAGAAAAAAAAAAATTACAAAAGTTCCTATAAGAAAAAAAAAAATTACAAAAGTTCCTATAAGAAAAAAAAAATTACAAAAGTTCCTATAAGAAAAAAATCACAAAAGTTCCTATAAAAAAAAAATCACAAAAGTTCCTATAAAAAGAAAAGATCACAAAAGTTCCTAGAAAAGATCACAAAAGTTCCTAGAAAAGATCACAAAAGTTCCTAGAAAAGATCACAAAAGTTCCTAGAAAAGATCACAAAAGTTCCTAGAAAAGATCACAAAAGTTCCTAGAAAAGATCACAAAAGTTCCTAGAAAAGATCACAAAAGTTCCTAGAAAAGATCACAAAAGTTCCTAGAAAAGATCACAAAAGTTCCTAGAAAAGATCACAAAAGTTCCTAGAAAAGATCACAAAAGTTCCTAGAAAAGATCACAAAAGTTCCTAGAAAAGATCACAAAAGTTCCTAGAAAAGATCACAAAAGTTCCTAGAAAAGATCACAAAAGTTCCTAGAAAAGATCACAAAAGTTCCTAGAAAAGATCACAAAAGTTCCTAGAAAAGATCACAAAAGTTCCTAGAAAAGATCACAAAAGTTCCTAGAAAAGATCACAAAAGTTCCTAGAAAAGATCACAAAAGTTCCTAGAAAAGATCACAAAAGTTCCTAGAAAAGATCACAAAAGTTCCTAGAAAAGATCACAAAAGTTAAGTGACATTGAACCTTGTTAATATTTAGATGGGTGATCATTTGAGAGTACTAAATGGAATATGTAGGAGCTGGAAGTTGAAGTTCAGCTCCACAATTATAATACTCCTAAAGTGTGCATTGTTATCTCCAACCAGATACTGACAAGCAATAATAGATTTCCAGATTAAAAAAAAAAAAAAAAATTAAGTGAAGTATGCATCGTCCCCGTGATTGCACAGTGAATGAGGCATAAAAAAATGTTCAGCATCCCCCCCCCCACTCCTCTCCCCATTTAGCCCCAAAAGTCCCCATAGGACGTCAAATTCTGGTGAAAATGAACAAATGGTACAGTTTAAGGCCTTAACATATGTAAATTTGAGTTTTGCACTATGCAAAAAAAAAAAAAAAATGACCAAGTCCACCCCCCCTATTTAGCCCAAAAAGTCCACAAGGCCTTCACATGTTTAAATTTGAGTTCAGCACCATGCAAAACTGCTAAATAGACATGCACACAAAATTTTGGACAAATATAGTAAAAAAGTACCAAAAATGGAATGTTTTTATTGATTCTGAAAGAGCCCTTGGAGCACACCCAAGAATTATCGCGAAGTATAGACAAACAAAATTATATAGAAATCAGTTAGTTACAACTTTTCAGAAAGTTTTATAAAAGTCCAAGACATCATTTCTTTTTTAATAAGCACAAAAGTGTCAATTTTAACCATTTTAACCTGAAAGGCACCCATGGTGAGGGGGGGGGGGGCAACCTGAGTTTTCCCGGAAAATCCGTTCTGTTACTTTTTTTACTCATATCATGTTTAATGTTTGTGCAAAATTTTTAAAAATTCCAGAGCATAGTTATTGAGAAAAGTGCAGACAGACGAATGGACAAGGGTGAATTTACAGGTCCACCCTCCTTTTATTGAAGACAAAAAAACAAAAGAAAAACAAAAAGAAAAACCTTATTTTTACTTATCTGAAAGTAGAATGAATATTTTCATAAAAAACAAACTGCATTCTTGAAATTCATACTTCATTCAATTTGGAATTATCTTTTGTCTGCCTTCAAATCATCCATTTTACATGCTGGTTGGACAGCTTTTAAAAATTAACTATCAAACAACCTATATCTGACCAAGTCATCATTTATACATCAAACAACCTATATCTGACCAAGTCATCATTTATACATCAAACAACCTATATCTGACCAAGTCATCATTTAAACTACGTAACCTGAAATGCAACAGATTTTCCTTGCAAGTCATTTCCTTAGTTGCAACAAGAGTTTTCTTCCACATAGTGAGGTGGTGGGGACCAGTGTATTTATTAAGACACCATCTCTAGGTGATTGCCTATTAATGCCAAAAAGTACTTCACCAAATAATAGGAATAAACTGAAAAATAAATTAAAAACAAAAAAGGAACAGATATTCTTACAACTATTCAATCTCCACTAATGTGAAAACATTTTAAACTCAAGCATGACAGACTAACAAAGTCGCTTAAACATAAAGGGACGTTTTTTTTATAAAGAGAATAGCAAGGCTACCAGGGATTGCCCAGGCAAAGGTGTAACATACTTCTTTTAAAACTTTTTTCTATCCCTTCATACCAGTCTATTTTTCTCTTTTATCCCCCTCCGCCAAGCCCATTCCTTTCTCTGAACATACATATACAGGAAACTTTCATTATGTAGATTCTTCGAGAAAGGAGTCAGCATTTTCTTTTCAAATCAGTATATAAAATGGCTTAAAAACTGATAAAACCTAGCTCAATTGACTCCCAAAGAATAATTTTTCTAAATTTTTAGATATTCTCCCAGGACAACACTGATTAAAAAAAGACCAACTTTGTGGGTCTTTGTTTTGTAGTTTTTGTCTTACCTAGATGCACACACAGAAAACTTTCCTTTATATAATGAGTCTTTATCATTTAAGCCAAAAAACTCACTCAGAAAATCAAGATGAACGAGATGAATTGTCAGTTGAATAATAAACGTAAATCAACAAAATTATTTGATATTTTTTTTTTTTTTTTTGCAAATTTTTGTCATCATAATTGTTGTTTCACCACGTTTTGGCCAACTCATCCTCTGGCCTTCTTCAGGTGATTAATCAAGACGGGATAGAAATGCTGAGTCACGTAATTACACAGTGGATATAGGCGTTAAGTCTCTATGGTTCCAGGTGAGTATTGTCTGAAGATAGCGGTTTCAATCCTACCCAAAGTAGGCTAGAGGATTAGTTGACCAAAATCATGGTGAGTCAACAACAACTATGGAAGGCAGTAATTATTGGGGATACAGTTACAAGATTCAGCATTCCTATCCGGTCACGGTTAATCACCTGAAGAAGGCCAGAGGATGAATTAGCCAAAACATGGTAAAACAACAATTATAAAGATGAGAAAACAGTCTGAAACAAAATGAATACACAAATTATGAAGTATCATCGCAAAGGATTAAGAAAAAAAAAGTTCACTGTATAAATTTCTTGTTTTACGGATAGAAAGTTCTAAGAAAGAAACTTTATGTAAATTCTGTTTGCTGTTATGCATACAGAAGATAGGAAAATTCTTTGCAGTTGTGGTAGAAAATCTGAGGTTTTGCTGTATGTCTTTGCACTGGTATTTTTATTCATAAGTGTCAGGTATGGGAGCAGTACTCTCAGGACATATCTGAGGGGGTGCTTCTGAAAACACTTTTTTGCCTTGATAGATTTCAAAATCGAAAATGCAATCCAGTGGAGAATGGTTTCTGTTCTTTACGGGCCCTTAAAGAATTTCTAGTTTTTCTTTATGCTATCATTATTTCCATGAAAGAATTCGACTGAGCTCCAGTCTTTGTAAGACATTCACAGCAAAACTGCGTTTTTTTCCTACCACGATTGCAAAGAACTTTCTGATCTACTGTATCACAGCTTATTAGTGTGGCCTGACTAGCATCCACCATGAACCAGAGTTCGGACCTACAACCGTCAAGTTGATAATCAGCATTTCTACTGTCTGGCCCATGGGATCAGTGCTCACAAACGATCTCAAATGTTTATTCATTGAAACATTTGACCGCCGCTTTTTTAACAGCACTCGATTTGTTTATTTACAAATAAAGAGCTTTGCATTAAAGCCAAGCAAGCAGCGGATGAAATCGCTTACGACAGTGCTCTACCCAAGGCAAGGGGTTTAAAATAGTAGTATATATATATATATATAAAACGAAAGGCTTTGTGGTGTTGGTTAGTCAGGTTGTCATTTGAAATGGCATTTTAATCACTAATAAATTGAATCAATGCATTTCTTTGTATTATTAGAAAAACAAAGATAAAACAAAATAAAAAAGGTAAAAAGAAAAAAGTGTTCACTAACCATGATGGCCCTTAATCCTCTGGCACCGGTTTTCTTTTCAAGAGCCAACTGAGCAATTGCCCTCAATGCATCATCCTTCACAACAAGTTCCACCTAAAAAATGCAAACGATGCTTTCAAATAATATCGACAAAGAAATAAACAATTTAGAAATTAAATTTTAAAATAAAGAACATAGTTTGTAAATTATGACATTTTGTCAGAATAAACCTGGACAAAGAAATTTTCAGATTTGTCTTTAACTTTGAGAAAAAAAACAAAACAAGCATTGAATAAAAAGAAAGCATCACTAACGAGTGAACTTACATTATCCATATTGAAGAGTGCCATGTACTGCGGTACAAGAGCATTACGGGGTTGAGTAAGAATCTGTACAAGCATATCTTCATTCAAACTGTGAAATGGGACAACAATGGGAAAGCGACCAACAAACTCTGGAATCATACCAAACTCTATAAGATCCCGCGCTTCTGACTGACGTGTGAGGGCATCTCGTTCCTCATTATCTGCCACAGTGTTTTCACTTTCACTTTGATTTTTCATGTCGGACGCAGTAGCTGCTCGGCGACCTTGGCTTGACGATTGGGCCCCAAAACCTAAATACTACGGGCAAACAAAGTAAATAATACAAAGTTAAATTTCACCGAGCAAAACATAATTCAAATTAAAAGCACATAAAAACAAGTGAAGCATGCATGGTCTCCCGTGAGTGCACAGTGAACGAGGCATAAAAAATGACTAGGTTCAGCATTTTTCCCCTCCTCACCCCCATTTAGCTCTAAAAGTCTTCAGGGGATGTCAAATCCTGGTGAAAATGGACAAACGGTACAGTTTTATGCCTTAACATATGTAAAGTTGAGTTCTGCACCATGCAAAAAAAGAAATGACTAATTCCATTATTTGTACACATACCCCGCCCAATTTAGCCCCCAAGTCCACAAGGCCTTAACATATTGTAATTTGAGTTCAAAACTGCTAAATAGATACACACACACAAAATATTTGAGACAAATATGGTAAAATAATCCCAAAAATGGAGTGCTTTTATTAGCCCTAAAATATCCCCTGGAGGTACACCGAAGAGTTATCCCGAAGTATTGACAAACAAAATTATATAGAAATCAGTTAGTTACGACTCTTGAGAAAGTTTTATAAAAATCTAAGGCATCAATTTTTTTTATTTTAATAAGCACAAAGTGTCCATTTTAGCCATTTTAACCTGAAAGGCACCCCCGAGGGGATCAACCAGAATTTTCCCGGAAAATCCATTCTGTTAATTTTTTTTTCTCATATTGTGACATGTGATGAGAAATAGATTCTCCATGACAACCTGCAAGTGGTTGAATGCCGGAGAAGCTCAACAACACTTTCCGAAACCGATATTGCACCAAAAATACTTATGGTGACTGTTTGGTGGTCTGCAGCTGGTCTCATCCATCACAGCTTCTTGAATCCGGGCGAAATGATTACGGCAGACAAGTACTGCTGACAAATAGACGAAATGTACCAGAAGCTCAAACGTATGTGCCCAAGATTGGTCAATATGAAGGGACCAATTCTTGGCAACGCTTCTTGCATGTTGCTCGACTAACCCCCCTGCAGAAGCTGAACGAATTGGTCTACGAGACACTGCCTCATCCACCATATTCACCGCACCTGTTGCCCATTGATTATCATTTTTTCAAGCATCTCGACAACTTCCTGTGCAAAAAATGTTTCAAAAGACAAATCGGCCTTCAATGACATCATCGCTCCCAGAACTCCGTATTTCTATGCCGATGAAATAAATAAATCTGTTTCTTGTTGGCAAAAATGTGTCAATTCTAATGGTTCTTATTTCGATTAATAAACTTTATTATGAAAGTGGACATCAAAAAGCGACATTTTTGCACCAACCTAATAATACATTCACTTCTTTAAAGCAATTAAAAGTTTGAAACAAAAATTTGTTTATAAAAAAAAAAAAAACTTATTAAATCACAAAATTTTCTGCTGATATCAAAGGTTTTAAAAGAAAAAAGACAAAGTAAAAACACAGAAACCAACCTTCTCGTTTTTCCGTCTATTCACAATTCGGTCTAATCCATTGAAAGCTCCAGATGCGATAAAAAGAATGTTAGTTGTGTCGACTTGAATAGTCTCGCCACGCAATTTTCTAGAATTCCTTTCGGGTACATTTACTGTAGTTCCTTCCAACATTTTTAGCATGCCCTTCAAACAAAAACATTCAATAAATTCAACTGCATGACAAAGTAATGCATATTTTTTGTCTTTTTCTTTGAATTATTTAGTATCACCTTTCACCTGACCATCTACCTTGCTTGTTAGGTTCATGTTAAAGTCGACGTAACCTTTGATCTCTAGGAGCATCTTTTTGAACAAAGACTTTGGAATTGAACATTGGAACCTGAATAGAACTTGAAATGGAAGACTTTTAAAGATTCTTAGGCTCAACTAGAATGTTCCTAAATTACAAAATATGACGCTGAAGGTCAGAGGTCACAGCATTAATATAACAGCCAAGATGAGAATAGTAGTCTGAAAAATCATCGCTCATCTAAACATTTTTGAAAGGGAACATCAATATTTGTTTTCTTGTTTAGTTTTTTTTTAAACTTAATCTAGAAAAAAAAACAAGAACAGTATAGATCTCAAGATAAAAGCTGAAACAAAAGATCAACTTCATAAATTTTATCATTGATTATTAAGTATCCCCATTTTCTAGCGTAAAATGGCCATTTTTTTTTTTTCACACACGCATCTGCAATATCATTTTGCGTGTAGTTGGTTGTTTTTGTTTTACGGCATATCAACCTTTTTAAGGTTATTTAATGCCGCCGAATCTAGTTATTTTGAGGAACGGTTTTTAATGGAGTATATTTTTTTTTTAAGTCAGATTCTATTTAACCCATAGTTGGGACCCTAACAGGTACTACCACTCCGGGTCAGAGTGGACCTGAGAGCAATGGTAATTAAAGGGTGGCTCCACACTTCCCAAAGCCCGCAAGCTGGGGCCTCACCACTGGATATAGTTTAAGGTCATATTCAGGACCCAAGGACCCATTTTGTGTGTAAATTTGACAGATGGTCAAATGCAAAAAAAAATGAATAATGGAATGTTTTTTGCAATTGTTTATTGTGTCAATTTTATCAATTAGAGACCTCTGTATATTATTTAGAAAATAGCTGCTAAAAATCTCGTTACACCCTCAACAAATAAAAATCCTTTAACAATTAAAATAATTTTAAGTTTGTCATTGAATTTGCTATTTTAAAATTGCTAATAATCATTTTTATATACAAATATTTGTTTTTAATTGGAAACCGTTACTTAAAATTCTATGTTTAAAACTTCACATCATGGAATACTGTACTTTAAATCTTAAAGATTAATTACTTTTCAGAATTGTTATTTATTTTTTTTTTTTTTTAATGTAATTTAACTAATTATATTATACTAGTAAGGACACCCGACACTGCTCAGAATTGAATGATGATCAACGAATGTTTCGCACTCCCATATTTTTATTCTCAGCGAAATCGCACATTTTTCAACAAAATCTATTGTTTGCTCTAGTTGGGGATCCATCGTGATGCACTGGGAGGAAGTTTCACATGCCTCCCCACAGTGACTAAATCCACAATGCATTGTAGTCTACAATGTATCGTGGAAAACCTACTGTTGATTTTATAAAACTATTTTTATATATAATTGCTTAAACTTAAGTTTAAAATGCAAAAGTCAAGTATCATGGTGCAATTGTGCTTTATACAGAAACAACCATTTCAAACACTCCCCGTCATATTAAGTCACCTAATTTTGATTTTATATGTAAGGCCTTTCTGCTTGTGTGGTAATAAAACTTCTCAAATGCACATGTGATGTTAGGCTGTGTAAGGTGTTAACTTTGCTGAAAATCGGCTGTTCCTATTTCATCAGATTATTTCAATTATTCATACTTTAATTTCATAAAAATATGCTCAGCAGTTTCCAAGTTCATAGAGAACAAACTCTTACACACAAAGTTCCTTTTCTATGATAGTAGAGATAGAGATACTAACGGGGGGGGGGGAACGTTTTTTTTTTGTTTTGTTTTTTTTACATAATACTAATTTATGCCATTTTTTTTATTTACAACTTCAAGGTAAATGAAATACGAATTGTGTTTATGCTGCAATATTTCTGGTATCATTATGAGGGTAGGTATTTATTTGCTTCCCCACTGAGCAAATTAAACACAAGGACGTTTTTTAATGTGGAGAGTGAAAGGGAGGGGAACCAGCTCTCCCGGGGGTGGGGGAACTGGATAGTGACAATTGGTATGAAGGGTTTCCCCTACAGTGACCAATGACTGATTGCTACAAGAGCAATGGTCTTATATGTGGGGTTGCCTCCACATTTGGTCTTTGATTGCAGCATCTGCCGGAACAGATACTACACTTTTGAACTTTGATCTTGGTCAAAAGGCCAAGCAATACCTTATGGTAGGTATTTATTTGCTTCTCCACATAAGCAAAATATGACACGTCGGTTTTTATGTGGGGTGAAGGGTGAGGTAAAGGGGGGTGCTTGGTATATAGGGTTGCCCCTACATGGACCACTAACCAATTGCCACAAGGATAATGGTCTCAAAGTGCAGCATCTGTCGGAACATATACTACACTTTGATCTCAGCCAAAAGGAGAGTATCATTACAAAAAATTGGAAGGTTCTATTTATAGACAGGAGTGATAGAAATTGACCAATCAGATGGAACCGCGCCCTGCTATCAACCAATCAGAATCTAGAATCCCTCCATAAATGTACTGAATCTCTTAAGAATTCTGCACCTACCGTATATACTTGTATATAAATCGAATTTCTGGGAGATGATTTTAGAATTAATTTGGGGGGGGGGGTCGACTTATACATAGGTAATGTTTTTGGAAATGTTGCTAAAGAGCGACTTGGCGTTCGAACATAAATGCTATTTTGTTTTCACACTCTGTATATAACAGCAATCCTAGTAATTGCACTCCTTCCGAACCCTACTGAAGTGTGTTTGCCAGCATGCAAGCATATGCATGGGTTTTCAGTGGCGGGCTTAATAATAATTGGAATAGCTCTCACAATGTTCACTCTCTAGATGTGGCTATAGGCCTAAGTTCGATATGTATTCAGTGATATGTATTTTTAGTAGATTAGGAAATGTAGTGTTCACGATATGTCGTTCACCCCCAAGTTTAACAAGTTTTAAAAATTTAACTATTTAATGAAATCATTTAATGGCACTTAATGCATGCGTTCACGTTATTACAGTATAATACAGCTTATGCAATGTATGCGTTTACGTTATTATTGTACGCAACATGAATGATGTCTGCATCTGGAATCTACAGTATGTCATTCATCAGTAACATTTGCATTCATTGCATATAAACGTGCAGCAGGTTGGTTGCATATATTAAAATCAAATAGACCACACTTGCATAAATGCACATATTATCGCTTGCACATGCAGAGAAACAATTTATTTATAATATGTCTTACAAAAAAAAAAAAAAAAATATATACCAAACAAAAAGGAAATTATCTGTGCAAGAAAGAGCCAGGAGATGGACCGCTGAACTTGTCTACAGTTGATTTATACACAGGTAATACCTAAAATGGCACAATTTTTGGTCTAAAGATGCACATCGACATATACACAAGATTGACTTTTTTGCAAGTATATATAGATATATATATATATATATATATATATATTTTTACATGGGGGTCACCACTTATCAAGGCCCGGAAGCCACTAAGGGATAAGGGTTATTGCGTGTACAGTAATCAATGAGATAGTATCGCAGCAATCATTAGTATTGGAGACCTGATTACGTGTCTTACTTAACGGGGGCGATTCATCAGGAATTTGTTTATGTTGGACTTGAAGACATCCAAGTTGTAGTCAGGTGGGAAACAGGCAAACGGAAGAGAGTTCCACAGGCGTGCACTTCTAAGAAAGAAGCTTTGTTCATGGAATCCACGTTTTGATTTAGGCACAGATAAAAGTGGGGAAAATTACTGACAGTGGTTTCAGCTAGACATGTTTTTTGTGAAAGATTGGCGAGAGGGGACCAGAGATCGGAGCTTGGACGAGCACTTGCCATGGAAGTAACGATAAAACAAAGACAGGCTCGCAATGTCTCTTCTGTGGGAGAGAGGTTGCAGTGAAGAGAAAAAGGTATCCCCCCACTAAGACACAAAGTCTATTTTGTACTCTGTCAAGGCAGGATAAACTGTTTTTAGTAGCTCCAGCCCAGATGAGGCAGTAGTACTCCATCCTTGGACGTACTTGACTTTCATACAGATAGAGACTTGCATCAGCAGTGAGATATCTTCTGGAGCAGAAATTTTTCATTTCCACATGAGAAAGAACCTCATCTTTATCTACAAGCTTTACAATTTTAAAACTTCTTTGGATTGGCTTCCTACCAGAAACTCTGCTGTTCGTCTTAATCTGCAAACTTCTACAATTCAAACGATTCTCTGGATTGAGACTGCCATTTTCTTCCGAACATCATTTCTAAATAAAGAAATAGTTTAAAATTTATTATTTAAACTGTTCGGCTTTATAAAATGTTGGGATTTTGCTCTGCCTAAATTTATTTAGTTTAGTTTTTGGAATATGAAATATTAGGGAAGAGGGGTGAACACATACACACACAAAAAAAAAAAAAAAAAAAAAAAATGGGTTTGTATTACTGTACACATAGATTCAAAGAAGTTGTCAAAAAACAAATATATAACAAAAAAATATTATCAAAGGCAAGATAAGTTACTTTTCTACCAAACTGGATACATTTTTTTTTTTTTTATTCAATGTAACATGTTTATTCAGCTCGAAAAACATGCAGTGTTTACCGATGTATTGGAAAATTCAAAATGGCGCCCGACACTCTCTTTAACATGGTAAGTTTGGGAAAAGGTGTTATAAATAATAAACTAGACAATACTATTAAAAAAAAACACCGAATATATGTCAACTAATGTCACGGTAACATATATTGAGCGAATTTCTAACAGTATTTTGTCTACTTTATTATTTATAACATCTTTTCCTGAACTTACCGTGTTAAAGAGAGCGTCGGGCCCAATTTGAATTTTCCAATACATCGGTAAACACTGTATGCTTTTCGAGCTGAATAAGCATGTTACATTGAATAAAAACACGAAAACTATATCCAGTTAGGTAGAAAAGTAACTTATCTTGCCTTTGATAACATTTTTTTGTTATATATTTGTTTTTTGACAACTTTTTCGAATCTATGTGTACAGTAATACAAACCCAAATAAATTATATATATCTAACGAAAACTGCTTTGAAAATATATTTAAAAATGAATAAGTATTGAAAATTTCATGAAAACCTGACCATTAGTTGATTTTTGGTATATGTTTATGCTTTTGAAATGATCACTACTACATAGGAACATTGTTTCAAGACGTCAATAATGTGAACACTATTTTAGTCTTGCATTTTCATTATTATATTTTATTTAATTATTACAAGTTTATTGCAAGCTTCTTTTAAATGGTACAAAAAGTTATATTAAATTATATTAGTTACTAGCATGGGTGGCCGGCATTGCCCGGGTATTTGGAGATGTATTTTGAGCAAAAAAAGTTTTGGGCTCAAATCAAGTTATTAAGTTAGATCCATGTCCAATAAACCTATATCTAAAATTTCAAGTGTTTAGACCGAAAATTGTTGGAGTTTGGTAGAGTTCTCAAAGGTCAAATCGTTGAACTTTGACCCCTTAATCGCCAAATTTCTGGCCGAAAACCGGTCACATTGATTTTCCCAAATCTCAGTACCCTGTATATTAAATTTCGAGTCTGTAGACTAAAAATTCAGAGAGTTATTGTGCAGGGAAATGTACACACACACAGATACACAGACACTTTTCTAAATATACTAGCATGGGTGCCCGGCGTTACCCAGGTGTTTGGAGGTGTATGTTGAGCAAAAATGATCAATTTTTTTTTTTTAACTTCGACCCCTATCATGACCCCTTAAAATTTATTGTTTTGGCCTCAAATCAACTTAAGTTAGATCCATCTCCAAGGAACCTATAATTAAAATTTCAAGTGTGTCGACCCAAAATTGTCGAAGGAGTTTTGTAGAGTTCTCGAAGGTCAAATCGTTGAACTTTGACCCCTTAATAGCCAAATTTCTGTCCGAAAACCAATCACATCGATTTTCTCAAATCTCAGTACCTGTATATCAAATTTCCAGAGTTATTGCGTAAGGAAATGTACAGACACACATTTTCACTTTTATAGATATATAGATAGATATATATGTGTGCGTGTGCATACATTAATATTTAATTCATAAAAACATGTGCATAAGCGACACATCGGACGTGTTTCGATCATTTGCTATTAAAAGCTATCATCTCATCAGAATAACCAACATGTTTTATATTTATTATTTTAGAAATATATATATATATATATATACTAGCATTGCCGGGTGTTTAGAGGGGTATGCTGAGCAAAAGAAAAAAAAAAAAAATATGGTAATTTTTTTTAACTTTGACCCCTATTATGACCCCTTAATATTTATTATTTTGGGCTCAAATCAAGTTTTTAATTTAGATCCATGTCCAAAAGTGTTTAGACCCAAAATTGTCGGAGGAGTTTGGTAGAGTTCTCAAATGTCAAATCGTTGAACTTTGACCCCTTAATAGCCAAATTTCTGGCCGAAACCCGATCACATAGATTTTCCCAAATCTCAGTACCCTGTATATCAAATTTCGAGTCTGTAGACTAAAAATTTACAGAGTTATTGCTTGGGGAAATGTACAGACACACACACGTTCACTTTTATAGATATATAGATAGATTTCATGTTACATATAAGGGGAGGTTAATTCTCTGGTATGGATTGGAGGTAACCAATAATTATATTATGATTTTTAAAAAAATGCATGTTGGTAACAATATTCATTTGTGACCGATTACAGTAGTGATCTAATCAAAGGTTTTGACAATGGAACAATTACCGATCGTGTCATTCAAGGATTAAAGGTTTCAACTATCTGACACGCAATTAAGAATCTGTTATTCAAATCAGTGGTGAATATGTTCTTGGTTAATGTGAACAAAAATATTCAAGTTTTCAGCATTTTTTTTTTTTAATTAAACAATCAGAAATATAAAAAATGGAAACGTGAAAACATAAATATCATTCTTTCCTACTCTAAATGAAAACATGATCATTTCTAATGACTCATATAGACAAATTTCTAATCGTTTATTTAGATAATTACGACACTTACTTGTTGGACACCTTCTCCTCCAACATCTCGAAGCTGGTGAATGCCAGGAACACTTCCGATTTTATCGACCTCATCAAGGAATACAATTCCTGAAATCATACAAGTATATTAAAGAAAGGGAACCCCAATTTGACAGCAATACTGAGAAAACACGTCACTGTATCATGTTAAATACAATTTCACCATATCATGCAATTTTGAGCTTTCATTTTAATAAAAGTTACTTTTTTTTTTTTTTTTTTTATGTTTCTTTGATGTTTCACGTGTATTTTCTGTACATTTCTTCATATTGAAGATAAAACATTGAATAACATAAAACCTCAGGAAGTGGACGACATAGGTTGAATTTTTTTTTTTTTTTTTAAATTCTTTACATTTGTTTTCTCCAACTCAACATTTTTGCCTATGTTTGATCAGGTGTTAAAAAAAGAAAAAAGAGAGAGAAGAGAAGAGGAGAGAGAGAAGAGAAGAGGAGAGAGAGAAGAGAGAGAGAGAAGAGAAGAGAGAGAGAGAAGAGAAGAGAGAGAGAGAAGAGAGAGAAGAGAGGAAGAGAAGAGAGAGAAGAGAAGAGAGAGAAGAGAAGAGAAGGAAAAGAGAAAAGAGAAGGAAAAGAGAAAGAAAAGAGAAAAGAGAAAGAAAAGAGAAAAGAGAAAGAAAAGAGAAAAGAGAAAGAAAAGAGAAAAGAGAAAGAAAAGA
>NC_136500.1:146594617-146597826 GCF_053919585.1 Euprymna scolopes | reverse complement strand
CTCTTTTCATCTTACTGATATCTGATACAAACTTGAACTCCACAACGTTAGTGTGTCAACTTTGGACAAAACAGATACTATATTTTGATTTCAGCCCGAAAACACGAAAGCTTCACGTTCAACAGAATAGTGACAGATAAATTTTTTTAGATGGTTTCTTTTTTGTACATTGCATTCTCAATGATTGCATTTTTTATAAAGAGGGAACCATGGCCTTAGCATATTATACTTTCGTCTGAATAAAATATTGCATATTCTACAAATGATTAATACATGTCATATTTTCTTAAAAGACCAAATTTAATCAGAAGTGACTTATTAAATTTAAAAAAAAATAATCCCATAGCAAGCAGCTGCCATTCTTACCTTGCTGTGTTTTGTCGACATTGTAATTGCTATCTTGCAAAAGCTTTGCTATCACAGATTCTATGTCTTCTCCAACATAACCTGCTTGAGTCAAAGTAGTGCAGTCACAGATTGCGAATGGAACGTCCAAGCATTTGGCAAGCGTCTGAGCTAACAACGTCTTCCCTATTTAGAAAAAAAAAAAAAAAAAAAAGAGCAAAAAGTAACGTGAAAATTCATCCATTTGTTTTTATATCTTTTTTTTTTTTTAATTTTCTTAGTTTTTTCACGCTGATGATGGGGAATCCTATCTGATGCAAAACATTCACTCATTTTATATATTCCAACCGAGAGACCTTTTTAAGATTCTCACTATACCTTCAAGTGCAATTGTTTGAATCTCCCTTGCACTTGGTTCATTTTGCACTCAATATATTTGCCAGGTAGTTTTCTGTGTGCATGTTTGTATGTCCACCTAAAACTAAAAATCCACAAAAGAAATACCTACAAAGTTGATATTTCCTTGATCCGTGTTGCTCTGGATAAATCTTCTATAATATAAATTTCACCTGTCTGTTTAAGTGTATGTATGTTTGTATGTATGTATGTTTGTATGTATGCCTAAAACTTTCGACAGAGATGACGGATTTTCACGAGACTGGTACCATTTTGAAGCTAGACCCTTCGGACGACAAATATTGAAAAATTGGTTAAAAGCCTTCATTCCTTCACCCTCAACTGGGCACTTTTCTACCGGGAGAGGTGCTTTTTTGCTGATATTTTCGAAAGTCATCCCCTCTTTTAAATTAACTAGCATTAATTTAAACCTACATCTTTGGTGATGGGTGCAACAGCAAAGACGTCACATTTCTTTTTACACATTTTTTTCCTCCTTCGCAGTATGGGTTCGAGCCTACCTACCTATTATCACTTTTTTTTTTTTGTTCAATACCCAAACACATGGACAATGCCAGGCACCCAGGTTAGTAATATGTAAAATTTAAAATAAATTATTCTTTGACCATAAATTGAGTTGGGAGGGTAGTTGTGATTTTTCCCAATCAGATTACCTTCTAACTAAAAGGAAGTACCTCATTTTGCAATCAAGGAATTATTCCCTTATGCCACCTCATTCTTTGATGAATCTATAATAACGAGTTGGTGTCTGTGTGTCATGCGCATGTCTAGAGAGAGGAATGAGCTGTGTGGAGAAAACAGGCGGATGTTGGAGAGGGAGGGGGAAGTAGGGGAGGGAAAACAAGAGAAGGATAAAGAAAAAGTAAAAGTTTCAACAGAAATATGCTACACTTTTGATCCAGAAAACACTGGTTAGCCTTGCTAGTCATTTAGAAAAAACATTGGCACAATAAAGTGAAAGCCTGGCAGCCAAATTAAGATTTCAGAGTATTTATAACATTTTTAGAAAATGTCAATTTTTTTTTTTAATGTTTTTGTACCTTGACGTAAGATTGTCTGAAATAGGATTTTCAATTTGAAAATAGCATTTTAATCACTAAATCTAAAAACTGAATAACATTTTCATTGTTTTTTTTTTTTTTTTGCACAATTAAGTTTCAAATAACATTTCAAAAATGTGTCATGCATTTCTAGCATTTTTGGTATAATCGTTTGAATGTTCAATAAGGAGTCAGGAAACAGGTTCAATCTTCAGTATTGTCAGTGATATTTGATCCCTCCTTGTTACACACTCAGTATTATAAAGGTAAGAACCAAGGGTAAGTGGAGCAATTCAGAGAAAAAAAGTAGCGGTCTATGCTTGGTATAGTAAGTAGTCCATGAAAGGGAAGCCTTGACTACAACCAATCTATTTTTTTTATATATTAGAATAGCAGGGGTACCCCGCGTTGCCCGGGTGTTTGGAGGTGTGTGTGTGTGTGTGTGTGTGTGTGTTGGGGGGGGGCCAATATGATAAAATAAAAAAAACAATAACAAACAAACAAAAAAGTTTTGGTAGGTAGTTAGAATCAAACCAGGAGCATTGAGGCGAAGGTGAAAAATAATGTGTGAAAAACCTGATATGTTTACCTGCTTGGCCAGCAAGGAAGCTTAATAGAAATTCCGCAGTTAAGTTTTACTGCGAGGCAGTTTTTTTCAGGTTTGTTTACACAAATTGACAGGTGCGTGAATTTGAATTTAATGAGGTCAAATAGAAATACTGCAGTTAACTTATTGGGAGGTAGTTTTTTGGGGTTTTGGGGGAAACAGTAACAGCCCAACAATGCCCGAGTGGTTTTAAAAAAAAAAAAAAAAAAAAAAACACGTTTGGGGGAGGGAGGAGGGCTCGAACCTGAATGCTTGAGGCGAAAGCAAGAAAAAAAAGTGTGATGACTTAACTAAAAAGTGAATTAGGTCAAACATCAATTCCGCAGTTAAGTTTGTTTTGGTTTTGTTTCACCAAGATGTTGGATAGGGCGAAAACCAGCTCCCCATAAAATATGTCCAAATGAAATCAATTGTTTGATATGACGGATTTCACCACATTGATCAAAAGCGGATTTGCGTTCTTGACGTTTCGGCGTGAAAGCCAAGAACAGGCACCGTTTCACTTTAGTTTCACTTTATACTAAAAAGCCGAACAAACAGGCGACACAGCGAAGTAGCGCAAATTTTTTAAAAGTCGATCAAAATAAATCTATACATGACGTCCCTTCGCAAATCGTACATATTATGATCTAGGGAGTATATTATAAACAATTGTAAGACATAGTAACTCCCCCCCCCCCGAGAAGCTCGGTGAAAAAAGCCTTTGTTGGACATACATAAAATGTGAACACACATTTTACCTTTATATATATATATATATATATATATATATATACATACACACACATACATTAATTTTC
>NC_136500.1:146444617-146589617 GCF_053919585.1 Euprymna scolopes | reverse complement strand
CGAAAACTTTAAAAATCTTAAGCCAATTAGCAAAACTAAAGTCTTGCTAATTTTCTTCAAAAACATTTCATTAATAATTAATTTTCTACCTTATAATTTTTAGATGTGTGTGTTCATTACCGTGACATAAGTAAACACCATTGATTTCATTTAATTATCGGAACCCTTTGAGATGAGTAATTTGTATGTTTATTTGTATAAATATTTATTTATTTGTATATTTGTTTGTATATTTATTTATTTGTTTATTTATTTATTTGTTTATTTGCAAACAGTTTTCCTCATCTTTACAGTTGTTTTACAACGTTTCAACCATCTATTCCTCTGGCCTTCGTCAGGCAGTTAACAATGATGGGATAGGAATGCCAAGTCTTAACTGTATTCTCAGAAATTACTGCCTTCCATAGTTGTTGTCGTCTCACCATGTTTTTGGCAAACTAATCCTCTGGCCAGCTTTGGATAGGATTGAAACCGCCATCTTCAACTAATGATCACCTGGAACCATAGAAACGTCTATCCACTATGCCATGTGTCCCAGGGATCGTGAAACAACAACTATAAAGATTAGGATAACAGTTCGCAAATAAATGAATAAATATACCAGTGGTTTTATTTGAAATTCAATATTTTCATTTTTGCGCTTATAACGAAGAAGCACCTCAAATTTAATTATGTATGTGCATGTTAGGTTTTAAAAAAGATGGTACACTAAAATTTACGCAAATTCATCAAGTATCTTTTTTTAATTAAAATAAATATTTTAAATGCTGAAATATCTCATCTGCCATTTTTTCTCACTTTAATGTCAACAGCCATCCATCCAGTGCGGCCGTAGCCAAGATTGAACTCACTACATGGTTGGTTGTTTTTGTTTTACGGCATATCAACCCTTTTCAGGTTATTTAATGCCAAATCCAGTGATTTTGAAGAACAATTTTTTAATAGAATATATTTGTTTTTTTTTTTCAAGTTGGTTTCTATTTAACCCATAGTTGGGACCCTAACAGGTACTACCGCTTCGGGTTAGAGTGGACCTGGGAGCAATGGCAATTAAAAGGTGGCTCCACACTCCCCAAAACCTGCAAGCTGGGGCCTCACCAGCTGATATAGTCTAAGGTCATATCCAGGACCATCACTATGAGTTTGCAGTGTAATTCAAATCTTGTCGGTACTTGATGCTTTGTCAGGGGTATCAAGGGTATTTTTTTATCATGACGCCATCACTAGATGGGTTGCCTACCACGGCTTAAGAGAGTCCCATCTACCCTCAAGAGAAGGATAAACTGCGCCAGTTTCCCAACCTGGTATTTTACCTCGTGGTGCATACAGCGCCTCGCCTTCCCAAATGGTTACCCACCTGGTACTGACTAGGTTCAATGTTGCTTAACCTCAGTGATCTGGCAAGAACCAGTATGTCAACGTGATTGTGCCGTATCATAATGTATAATAATAATGTCAACAGCCAAGGGACATAATTCAGCAGTTATAATAATACCACCTGGAATAATTTACCAATCAAATATGATTTTATTTTATAAAAACAAAACTATAATTTTTATTGGCTAAAACTCGATAAACACCAAAATTACTTTCACAATAAAATTTTGAATTTAATACCAATGTTGAAAAAGGACGAAACATATATACTTTTCTTGTCAGAGTTTTTAAGTGTCAATGCGGCGCTTCTATATTATACAAACGAAAAAAATATTAAATTTCAAGTGAAACAAATGTTATCTACGTGATTGTTAGATCTCAAATAGTAACATATCCAAAAATTATGAAGAACGATAAGGTAGAAAAATAATTATTCATGAAAAAAGAAACTTGTGAAAGGAATCTTAATCACTATATTACACCTATCTTCTTATAAATTTTCCTAATGTCTGTCGGCGTGTGTGTGTGTGTGGGTGTGACACGGTTTATCTCAGCCTACAGGCAACCCACCCAGGCAAGTAAGGTACCGAAATTAAGCTTATGATCCAGCAGATGTTTTAGTGATATTTATATCTATGTTTGGTGTATGGAAATGCAAACAAAAAATGCAAAAGAATAACGATTTACTAAACAACGTTTTATTTACTGGATATTTTTCCGTATTCACCAGAAGTTATTATCTCCCTTAGTAAGTTTGATTTACTGTGTGTGTGTGTGTGTGTGTGTGCGTGACGCGGTTTATCTCAGCTTACAGGCAACCCACCCAGGCAAGTAAGGTACCAAAATGAAGCTTATGACCCAGCGGATGTTTTAGTGATATTTATATCCACGTTTGGTGTATGGAAATGCAAAAAAATAACAATTTACAAAACGTTTTATTTACTGGATATTGTTCTGGTACAAAGACTCAAGTTTGCCCAGCTGGACAAACTTGTGTTCTTGTAAAAAAAAAAAAAAAAAAAAAAAAAAATCTAAGTTGACAGGGGAGATAATTAAGTTCTGTTGCTCACGTCATGTAATAAACCTAATTTGAAATATCAAACTAAATTTATTCCAACTTTGTTTTTCATTAATAATTATTTTTCAACCTTATAGTTTTCCGTATTTTTTGGATATGTTTGGTTTGGTTGTTTTGTTTCCTGGCATATCAACCCTTTTCAGGTTCAAATCCAGTTATTTTGGAAACAGTTTTTATGCTTCAAGTTTTTTTATATCTTCAAATATTTGTAGAGTTTGGTTTGGTTGTTTTACGGCATATCAACCCTTTTCAGGTTATTTAATGCTGAATACAGTTATTTTGGAAATAGTATTCATGTTGCATCCAGTTATTTTGTAGAAAGTTTTTATTCTTCAAACTCTTTGTATCTTCAATCGCTAGTCTGTAGTGTTTGGTTTGGTTGTTTTATAGTAGACTAGCAGTTCAACCTGGCTTTGCTCGGGTCCTATGCACCGTTCATAACTTGCCCTACATGTGAATACACTTTATGTAAGATTTCAAATGTTTAGACCAAAATTTGTCTGAGTAATTTCGTAGCGACTTCAGGTCATTTTTTTTTTTTTCATGTTGACCTTAACATTTATTATTTTGGTCTCAAATCAAAATACAAAGTTTTACCCATGTCCAACTTACCTACATCTAAAATTTCAAGTGTTTAGACCCAAAATTGGTGGAGGAATTTGGTAGAATCTGCAAAGGTCAACTCTTTAAACTTTGACCTTTTGACAGCCAAATTTTTGCCCCAAAACAGATTAAAATGCTTGCCGCATATCTGACTACCCATTATGTATAAATTTCAAATGTTTAGACCCATAATTAGCCGAGTAGTTCGCTAGACACCACAAAGGTCAAATATTTTGAACTTTGACCCCTTGGCAGCTCAAATTTTTGACCCAAACCGATTAAAAAGCTTGCCCTATGTCTGAATACCCTTTATGTAGAATTTCAAATGTTTAGACCAGAAATTGGCTGAGTAATTTGGTAGAGGCCACAGAGATCAATTTAAAAAAATTTTTTTAACTTTGACCACAATTTTGACTCCTTAATATTTAAAAAACAAGTTTGATCCATGTTTAAGTAACCTACATTTAAAATTTCAAGTGTTTAGACCCAAAATTGGCGGAGGAGTTTGGTGGAGTTTTCAAAGGTCAAATCGTTGAATTTTGATCCTGTGACAACCAAATTTCTGTCTGAAAACTGATTAAAAAGATTTTCCCAAATCTCAATACTCCTTATGTCAAATCTTGAGTCTGTAGACTGAAAATTGACAGTTATTTGGTAGGGAAATGTACACACATACAGACATTTCACTTTTATAGATATAAAGATTTTATCGTTTGATTGATTGATTGATTGGTTTTACGGCATATCAACCTATGTGGTCATTTAATGCCGGAGTCCTTTTTTTTTTTTAACTTTTTTTATTGGGAGGGGGGGAATGACTTTTTCAGCCTTTCCTCCCTTTTTTTATAAAATTGAACTAAGAAATTAAATGTTGTATTTATACATGGATGTGTATATTTGGGTGACTTTAAATTTCCTTAAATTTTCTTATATAAATTTACTTTCCTTAGGTATGCTAGAATATTTGCTGAGTTGACCTTTTCAAAAAGGTCTTCCATATTGCTTTCTGTATAATATAATTTTCTAGTTGGGGCAAGGTCATCACACCCAACTAGGATATGTTTTACTGTGAGTGTCTCCTGGCATGGGATGCACTCTGGCACCGATTCTCCATTTAGTATATAAGAATGAGTAAAGTTGGTGTGCCCTATGCGCAGCCGAGTCAGTATCACATCTTCTCGGCGTGATCTCTTGATGTCCGGACATCGTTCCTTAAGTTCAGGTTTGATTGAGTATAATTTGTTGCCCTCTTGCTGACTCCACCGCAGTTGCCATTTTTCCTGTATGTATGCTTTTATCTGGGGTCTAAGATCAGTATGTGGAATCTTAAAATTGTCAGTTGGAAGGTGAGAAGATCTTTTTGCAGCTGTATCTGCCCTGTCATTGCCTTTGATCCCCACATGGCTGGGGATCCAGACAAGAATAATGTTTTTAGTAGTTGAAAGGATATTGATTTTTTCTATTAATTTTGTTGTTAGTGGATTTTCTTGTTTTTGATTTTGTATAGATAATAGGACTGATAGAGAATCTGTGAGAATGATGAAGTTTTTGGTGGTTTCCTCTGAAATTATGTTGAGTGCTAGATCGATAGCTATAGTCTCTGCAGTGAATATAGATGCTTCATTTTGAAGATTTCTCTTCATTGTGGTTTTATGGTACGTTGCTGCACATCCAGTGTGATTGTTGCTTTTAGACCCGTCTGTGTAGATAAAGGTGTAGTCTGAATATTGTAATTTTAAATGTTGAAGTTCGTCGTGGTATTCAATAGGGTTTGTGGTAGATTTGGACTTTTTGTTTAGGTTGAGTTTTATTTCAACTTGTTTCATGGTCCATGGGGGTGTTTTAGGCAGTATGAAGTTGTGAATGCTGGAGATTGGAATTTTCGATTCTTCAATGCTTTCCTTCATTCGGAGCCCGAACGTTTTGATAGTTTTTCTTCTCATGTTAAAGAGTTCTTCATATTTAGGATAGAAGGTACATTGGTATGCAGGGTTGTTTGGGCAAGACTTCAGTTTCAGTAAATATTGAAGGGCTAACTTTTCTCGCCTTAGATCTAGTGGGGGTTCGTGTGCTTCCGTGTATAGACTGTTCACGGGGGAAGTTCTGTATGCTCCTAGGGCCAATCTTAGACCAGTATGGTGAATAGGGTCTAGGCTTTTTATATATGATGTTCGGGTTGATCCATATATGAAACAACCGTAGTCTAGCTTTGAGCGGACTAGTGCTCTGTAAAGTTTAAGGAGTGTTTCCCTGTCTGCACCCCAATCGGTATGTGCTACCACTCTCAAAAGATTTACAGCTTTGTTACATTTTTTTTTCAGATAGTTTATGTGTGGGATGAATGTTAACTTTTTGTCAAATAAAATCCCTAAGAATTTGTACTGGTCAGTAACGGGTATGGGCATTCCTTCCATGGTTAGGACAGGATCATTATGCATGTTCTTTAGTTTGCAGAAATGCATGCATTTCGTTTTTCTTTTGGAGAATCTAAATCCATTCTCTTCCGTCCATCTCATTACTTTATTTAAGCACAATTGAAGCTTCCTTTCTATTATAGATATATATCTAGATCTACAGCATATTAGGAAGTCATCCACATATAGGGAGCAATCTACCCCAGGGTTAAGGTTTTTTACAATGTTGTTAATTCGGATACTGAACAGGGTCACTGACAGTATACTCCCTTGAGGTACTCCATTCTCTTGTTCTTTCAAGTCCGAGAGAGCTGTGCCAACCTTTATTCTGAACCGTCTATTTTTTAAAAAATTTTCAATAAAAATTGGCATTCTGCCTTTTAGTCCAAGCGCCTTCAGATCCCTTGTAACACCGTACTTCCACACAGTATCGTAGGCTTTTTCCATGTCAAAAAACACTGCTGTTAAATGTTCCTTCCTTACAAAGGCTTCTCTGATGAACGTTTCAAGTCTGACTATGTGGTCTATTGAACTTCGGTTTTTCCTGAATCCTGTTTGAAATTCTGTAATAAGATTCTCTGTTTCCAGGAACCAGATTAGTCTTTTGTTTATAATCCTTTCCATGGTCTTACAAATGCAGCTTGTTAGAGCTATTGGCCTGAAATTCAATGGATCTGAGACGTTACTTGATTGGGATTGGATGTTCGAGTTTTCAGATTTGGGGATTGGTATTATTGTGGCCTCTTTCCAGGTCTCCGGTACGTTTCCACTGGACCATATAATATTGAAAATTTCAAGTAGGTATTTCATTGAGGCTTCTGGAAGTTTTTTGAGGATTTCATATGGAATTTCATCGGGCCCTGTAGCTGTGTCATGGGATTTGGTTAGCGATTCTTTTAATTCAGGCAAGGTAAGAGGTTGGTTGTATTTTTCAGTATTTTGTGATTTAAATAGAATTTTCTTTTTCTCTTCCTTTTCTCTAATCTTTTTGAATTTCTCTGTTTGTCTGTCACATGATGAAATTTTTGATAAATTATCTGCCAGGTTATTGGAAATGTCTTTTTGATCAGTGTATATTTTGTTGCCTTTAAAGATGTGGGATATTGGTGTACTACTACACTTTCCTTCTATTTTCCTCATCATGTTCCAAACTGTTTTCGCCTTGGTATTCACATTAATTTTGGATATATAATTTCTCCAGGTTGTTCTTTTGGATTCCTTTATGATTCGTCTGGCTTTTGCTCTGTTGTTTTTGAAGAAATCCAGATTTTCGCTTGTTGGATACTTTTTGAATTTTCTCAAGGCAGCTCGTCGAGCTCTGATGGCTTTTCTGCATTCTTTTGTGAACCAAGGTTTGTTGTGATTGTTGGTTTTGGTTGTTTTCGGTATGGTATTATTTGCTATGTTTGTGAGTGTTTTAATGAAGTAATTCAAATGGTCATCTTCATCATTCTTTTCGATAATTAATTGGTTTTTGCACTGTTCCTGGAAGTCTTCCCAATCCGCTTTATGTAGGTTCCATTTGGGTGTTTTTTGTTCAGTGCTAGTACTTAGACTTTCCAGGATGATTGGGAAATGATCACTCCCACAGGTGTCATTGTGTACTTTCCAGTCATAGTCCATATATATGGAAGGATCACATAAGGTAAGGTCAATGGCGGTGAAAGTACCTGTTGCTGGGTACATATAGGTGTAGTTTTGATTATTAAGGAGGCATAGATTATTTTTATTTATTATGTTTTCTATTTCTTTTCCTTTTTTATTTGTTTCTTTACTTCCCCATATAACATTGTGACTGTTGAGATCTCCTAGTAGAAAAAAGGGTTTAGGGAGTTGTTTTATTAATTGAGTTATCTCAGTTTCGTTGATTGTTTCTTTTGGAGGGATGTATATTGAGCAAAGTGTTATAGTTCTATGTAGAGTCACTGAAACTGCAATTGCTTGCAAGTTTGTGTTTATATTTATTTGTCTGTGAGGGACTTCATTCTTCACAAGTATTGATGTGCCTCCAGAAGCTCTGTCCGTATCTTTATTTATGTAGTTGTAAGATGTGTAGTGTTTTATGTTGATGGTATTATTTTCTTTCAGAAAGGTCTCCTGTAGACAGACAAGTGCTGGGCTCATATTTGTTATTAATAATGTGAGTTCATTTTGGTTTGCTTTTATCCCTCTGATATTCCATTGTAATATTTTGTTCATCATTTGGAATTGTGTTCAACTTCCATCGTCTCCAATCCCTCAAATCTATTTTCTGTCGGAGTCCCTGTTCGAGATATAGATCGGGATCTTTCTTTTCCTGTTTTTGTTTGTTTTTTTTTTTTGTCTGGGGGGATTTTTGATTCTTTTCTGGCTTGTGATGTGTTTGATGGTTGTTCGGTTGTTTTTGTAGAAATGGTTTGTGGTTTTGTTTCTTTTTGTGGTTCAGTAGTGTCTTTACTTAATATTATCCTTGGATTGGTTGCAGACATTGCACTATTCATTTTCCTCATTTCTTCTAATAGTTCTTTCATTTCCTTTATTAGTTTGCTTAGGACATCAATTTTCTTGTCAGTTGTATCCGTTACATGTATATGACCATTTTGATTGTTGATTGGATTAGTTTTTTTTGTTGCATCTGCATATGTTTTAGTTTCGATGATTTTCCTGGCCTCTGGGTAGGATATATTCTTTATATGTTTTAGTTTGGTCACTTCTTTTTCTCTTTTCCATATTTCGCAATATCTAGAGCCAGCGCCATGGTTTCCCAGGCAGTTGGCACACTTGAAATCTTTTCTGCAGTCAATGTGTGGGCCACTTTCTCCACATCTTCCACACACTGGTAATCGTGTGCACCGATCTTGATGGTGTCCAAACTTCTGGCACTTGAAGCATTGGAGGGGGTTTGGAATATAAATTTCTACATTTATTTTCATATATCCGACTTTCACTTCTTTGGGTATGGTGAGGGAATCGAAAGTTAGTATATATGTATTGGTATCGATTTTCTCACCGTTTTTTTTAATTTGAACTCTGCGAACATCTAACACATTCTGTTTCTGTAAGTTTGTCCTGATTTCCTCCAAGGGACAAAGTGCAAGTTCGTGGCTTTTCACTACTCCTTTGCAGGTATTTAGGGTTGGATGTCTGTAGCATTTGACTTTGATGTTTTCAAATAATTTTAGTTTCAATATTTCTTTAGTTTGTTCTTCGTTATGGGTTTCTATTAGTAGGCTGCCGTTAAATTGTTTTTTAATAGACTTTGGTTTTAGAGTTTTAAGATTTTTTTCAATTTTAAAAGGTGATAGTTTGCTCAAAGGAGTTTCCTCCATTGATTCTATTACTACGAATGTTGAGTTCCTTGGTTTTATCGTCTCTTCGTCAGAGCTACTGATGTCAGAGACATCAGAGTGGGTTCTCTTTGGGTGGTTGGGTGGTTTTTGGGAGGAATAAGCCATATATTTTGTTTTCTTTTTTCGTCATCTTTGTTCCCCACCCACCTCGGAGTCCTATTTGGGAAGAGCCTGGGGGGAAACCCATTCGCCCAGCCTCTACAGGGATACAATGATGATATAACCGACTTTGGTGGTATCATAATGATTATCTGTTCTCTCTTGATATTGCTATGGGATCTGTAGCAATCCTGAGGGGTTTACAGCCTCGTCATCGATATTCACACCTAATCGATTGACCCTCAGCCACCGCTTTCCATCATATATTAGGGAGTAGGGTTATTTGTGGGAGAGGGGGGATGTGTTGTATTAGTAGTGAGTTTTTGGAATGGGCAATATATGGTGGGGCTTGGCGTGACTGGCCGATTGGTCGGATCGGGCCTCTCCGACCGCCCGTCTAATCGAAGTAAGGGCCAAAGTAATGTGTTGCGGTGCCTAAACTTCTATGTATCCTGGTTTAGGTTCGCTCAATCACCAGGATCACGTCCTAAGACTTTACGGGTAGCAACCCACGGCTAACTGGTTGCCCCATTGAGGGATTTTTACCCTCTGCAGAGGGGCAGTCGGTTTGTTCTCATGCCCTACCGACAGGGCAAAAAAATAAATAAATAAATAGATAATTTAATAGAATATATTTGTTTTCTTTTTCTTTCTTTTTTTGTTGTTTCTTTTCCTTTTTAAAATCTGTTTCTATTTAACCCATAGTTGGGACCCTAACAGGTACTACCACTCCGGGTCAGGGTGGACCTGGGAGCAATGGCAATTAAGAGGTGGCTCCACACTCCCCAAGCCCGTAAGCTGGACCTCACCATCGGATGTAGTTTAAGGTCATATCCAGGACCGGGAGTAAGGTAGGAAAAAATAAAATAAAAAGGGGGGGGGGAAGGCTGTTGTTTTTGTTTTTGGTTTTGCAGAACATAATTAAGTTTTACAAAAAAGATCAGAAAACAAAAAAAACGTCAATGTAGGTGCATTTCGTCTCAGGAAGCCACAGGGCAGCCTGATCTGGTAGCACCAGAAGATTTTATCGTTTTTGTTCCCCGCCCTGCAGAACATGAGTTTTGCAATGGGAAAAGGTAAAAGGGTATTAATATTTGGTACATTTTAAGTTAGGAAACCAGTCACAAAATGGAGGAAAGAGAAAGGGGAAATAGGAAGGAGGAAAAGAAGGAAAAGGTGGGTTATTGTTTTTGCAGAACATAAATTTTGCAAAAGCAAGCAGAAAAACAAAAAGGATCAATGTTAGATGCATTTCGTCTCTGGATGGGTTGGTTGGTTGTTTTTGTTTTACAGCATATCAACCCTTTTCAGGTTATTTAATGCCGAATCCAAAGATTTTGAAGAAAAATATTTTAATAGAACATATTTGTTGTTTTCAAGTCTGTTTCTATTTACCCCATAGTTAGGACCCTAACAGGTACTTCCATTCCGGGTTAGAGTGGACCTGGGAGCAATGGCAATTAAGGGGTGGCTCAACACTCCCCAAAGCCCGCAAGCTGGGGCCTCACCATTGGATAAAGTTTCAGGTCATATCCAGGACCAGTCGTCTCTGGAAGCCAATATCTCCAGACAGCCTGATCTGGCAGCACCAGCATTTAGATATGTTACTATTTGTGACATGAAAATGATGTAGGTACCATTTGTTTTACTTGAAAATCAATATTTTTTCATTATTTTAATATAGAAGCACTGCCAACAAGAATGGATCAAGAGAAAAGAGAGTTCAGAGGTCATTGATTAGCACAGGAGTGAATTTGTTAATTTTCCAGTCATAATGAGAGCCTTAACATATGAAGGTAAAGGACGGGTACCCATTTTTGATAATGAAGGTTTAAAGCATTCGTTGAACAAAAGCCGCATGAAATGCCTAAAGCATGCAATGTATTTAAATTGTGTCAGACCTTCTGAAGGAAAATGGTAACGTGAAAAAGATCAATAAATGGGCTACATGTGAACTTAATGAATGTTTCTGAAATCAATTATAATAATTGCACATCTTTATCTACACACTCATTTTTTTTTTTTTTTTTACAAGGTGGTCACCACTTATCAAGGCCCGGAAGCCACTCAGGGATAAGGGTTATTGTAAGTACAGTACGTTAGTGTGGAGATTTAATAAAGTGTCTACTTAAGTGGGCGGTTCATCAGGAATTTGTTTACGTTGGACTTGAAGACATCCAAGTTGTAGTCAGGTGAGAAGCAGGCAGACGGAACAGAGTTCCACAGGCGTGCAGTTCTAAGAAAGAAGCTTTGTTCATGGAATCTACGTTTTGATTTAGGCACTGATAAAGAGTGTTAGCAGCAGGGAAAACCATTTGCAGAAATTTAAAGTACATACAATTAATTCATAGAAAACATCCCGACATTTAAAGAACAAAGTGCTTGAAAGAGTAAATAAAAAAATAAAAATAAAAAGTTGCTAAGAATTAAAAAAAAAAAAAAAAAAAAAAAAAAAAAAGGTACAAAAATAATGGCTTAGGTATATTTAAGAGACAGAAAATAAAAAAACAAAAAAACTTTTCTAATATATATATATATATATACATATATATTAGCTCTTAAGGAGTAAGCACTGATAGAAAGATAAAATTTCTGTCTAGAAAAAAAAAACGTAAGATTCTTTTCTTTGAAATTGAATCTTAAAATATTACAAAATAAATGTGATATGTTCTAGTCATTTGCAGTTTTTATAATTGGGTACATCAGCTAAGATATTGGATTTTAACAGTCAACGGTAAGCAATATCCACGACTTTTATAGCCACACTGATGAGTCTTAATGAAGATATAACATACATGCTTGGATATCAAAATATTTATTAAAGTGTATATCATTCAAACAGTGTTTGAATGAAAAAGTAATACATTTTTAATTTTCCTTCAGTAAAACAAAATGAATTTACTGGTGTCCAAAATCGTAAAAAACGTAAGGAGGTGAGTGACGTTTTTTTTTCATAGCAACCATGTCACTTCAGCGACTACTGATGCTACTAATTCACTGCTTTCACGAAAAGTGAAGTAACAAGTGAAACAGAGAGAATGAAAGCATGAAAGGGAGATAATTATGGGGATTTTATTGAAAGCAGACAAGTGCCATACATTGTTATTACATATGTGTATTTTACGTTTTGAGAGCAAAAAAAATAAGACTGAAATTAAACAAATGAATTTACTGGAAGCCTGGAAAAATCATGGATTACAACAGAAAAATGTGAGTATGAAAAGTAATATGGTTAAGCTTAAACATGGAAAAGTAAAGGACTAGTTGTTAAAAGTGGAAAAAAAAGGACAAGATATTCTAATAAAAAATATAATCAATTTATAAATTAAAATATTGCAGCATTAAGAATTTTTTTTAATTCAATTTATAACATAATAAATTTCAAAAACATTTTTCAAAAATATATTTTTCAAAACACAAACACACATATTTATAAAAGTGAACGTCTCTGTCTGTGTGTGTGTGTGTGTGTGTGTGTGTGTGTGTGTGTGTGTGTGTGTGTACATTTCCCTATGCAATAACTCTGGTTGTTAAGGGGTCAAAGTTCAATGATTTGACCTTTGAGAACTCTACCAAACTCCTGTCAATTTTGGGTCTAAACAATTGAAATTTTAGATATAGGTTCCTTGGACATGGATCTAGCTTAATAACTTGATTTGAGCCCAAAACAATAAATTTTAAGGGGTCATAATAGGGGTCAAAGTTAAACAAAATTTGACCTCTGCAGTCTCTACCAAATTACTCAAACATTTTCTGGTTTAAACATTTGAAATTTTACATAAAGAGTATTCAGAGATAGGGCAAGCTTTTTGACAGTTTGGGTCAAAAATTTTAGCTATCAAGATATAAATGTATGTATGTTTGCATGTCTGCCTAAAACTTTCAATAGAGGCGACGGATTTTCTCAAGATCAGTATCGTTTGAAGCTCGACCCTTCAGATGAAAAATTGACTAAAAACATTAATTTCTTCACCCTATACTGGGCACTTTTCTACAGGGAGGAGTCGCATTTTTCACCGATATTGTCGAAAGTTGTCCCCTCTTTTAGATTGTCTAGCCTTAATTAAAATCTACGTCACTCCTGGTTGGTTGTAACAGCAAAGACGTCACGTTTTTTTTCCCCCGGTCTTTTTCTCCTTCACGCTATGGGTTCGAGCCTGCCTTCCTACTACCACTTTTTTTTTTGCTCAACATACACTTCCAAACACCCGGGAAATGCCAAGCTGAAATGCTAGTATATATAGATATGCGTGTGTGTATATATTTAACTCCTACGCATAGATCATCATATAATGATTAGATCACTGACTGAAGTAAAAAGCATTTAAAAACAAAATGTTTAAATTCCAACGCTATTTCATGTGGTTAATGGTAGCCAAATGGGTACGGTCCTTGCTAATCAAGCCAGAGATGACTTGTGTTGCTGGGTTCGAATCTATCAACTGGTGTTAATCGTGACACAGCGCACTGAAGATTCCCGAAAGGATGAAACACTAGTGTCTGTAGGTATTTAATTATCAAAGTAAAATAATTATATATACTTGTTTGTAATATACCAAATTTTACTGGGTTCGTATAATTCAGTAAATTTTCATATACCAATGAATTTTAAGCCAAAGAGAGAGGACTTAAATTGTACCTATTTACAATGCCTCCCCACGGGACAGAGTTAGACACCAGGGTCGTTTTTTAACGTGGAGAAAAGGTACAAAAATAAAAATTGTCTCAGTCGTGAAGGATTTCTCCTCCACTGAAAGAGAACAAGAAATAGAAGTGCAGCATCTGAAGAACAGATGGTATTTATTTGCTCCCCCACCGAGCAAATTAGGCACAAGGCCGATTTTTAAAGTGAGGAGTGAAGGGGAAATGGGGACCAACTCCCCGGGGAGTAGGGGAGCTGGATAGTGACAATTGGTATGAAGGGTTGCCCCTACATTGACCAAGGTCTTATATGTGGAGTTGCCCCCACATATGGTCTTTGCTTGCAGTATCTGCCAAAACAGATACTACACTTTGATCTTGTCCCGAAGAAGCTACAAAATTATATTTCATAATTGAGCATTCATATACTATACTAACAAAAAACAAGTCAATCAATTCTTTTTTTGAAGTCTTGGTTTTTGTTAATACAGTATATATATATATATATATATATATATATATCCACTGTTAAATGATACAGTCTGCTGCTTACATAACCTAATTCCAAGTTCTTTGAAAATAAATAAATGGCGCACTATAAAATGTGGCAGTTAAAATGCATACAGAGACATTGTAGATATCATTTATGAGCGCCTATTCAGACACTCAACAAGATAGTTGAAAATTTGATCCCTGCCTTTGGAGTGGTGCTAGTTTAACTACGTTTACTTCTGATACAGCAAAACTGTCTACGGATGTCCTATGTATTAGTCACACTTTTATGCAAAGTTTCAGTTATTTGAAAATCAGAAAAGGAACAAAAGAGAGGGTACAGAAAAGGGGGAGTGGGATACGAGGCTTAAAATTTGGGAGGCAAACTTCCCTTTATAAAATCCTATCAACTTTTCCGTTTTATCACTTTACAGATAGAGGTTTACCTAGGCTAGTAGCGTGGATTTTGGAATCCGTTAAAATTAGGCATCAGTTTGGCCACTCACTGCTTGGATTTACATCTAGAAAACTACAGCGATACAATCATTATTTGAAAGAGAGAAACCTTTTTTGGTGGAGGGGGTGGCTTCTTCTTCATTCCTGTCCGTTCATCTTTGTTTTCTTTGAAACTCTTCTTCGTATCCGATTCAGATAAGACGACGAAAAAATGATGACACTTTTCACATTTCACAAATCTTGTCGATGCTACAAGAAAAGCAAAGATGGTTGAAATTAAAAAGAAATCGTCTTAATTCAATGTTAAAACAGCTTAAACAAGAAAAATTATGGTTCTTGTTCAAAATTCCCCCTATATTATACAAAAATAAAAAATCTGTATGATATACATAACATGAGGAAACAAAAATATCATATTCCAAAATTCACGTAAATTGATTATGTAGTTTTATTTTTATAAAGAAAATTATTTTTAAGTGATTAATGAAAACTCATAGATATTACAACATAAATCTTACAAGTTTAAATTATTGAGTAATCTCCCTTTGTTTTCTTAATATCGTTTTCAAAATGGTAGACAAAACAGCTTTTATTACTCATAAAATTCGATTTTCTTTATAAAAATAAAACTACTTGATCAATTTGTGATTTTTGGAATATGATATTTTTGCTTTGTTACGGATAAGTACATCATGCAAATTTTTCCTTATTTGTTTTTAAATATAGGGTGAATTCTAGACAAGAACCATGACTTGTAACATTTGATAGGAAATTCGACCTCAATATAAATGAATAAACTGACCCTGTTACTTTAACTGTTCTACATCTAAATCAAGCACTCAACACTTCCAACATGTTTCTATCATCAAGACTTGTTCTGTACAAATCTCACTATAATGTCCAAATTTAATCTTCTTCAGAGATCATATCTAAACCTATCTTGAACATTTGCATTACATATCCATGCAACACATGTCCTCAACTCTTCCCTACTGGCAGAAGTAGCCTGAACTTATTTCATCCATTCTTGCACTCATATTAGCATTTACCCAAGCAAAATCTCCAAAGAAAAATATGTTGAAAACCATCAGGATAGACATTTCTATACTAAGATGACACAAGTACTAAAAGCATTGGTGCCGTCGAAGACAATACTTACAGACAAAAGTCTCTACATGTGTACACGGGTCTCCACATTTCGGACAACTCAGCTGATTCGAACCACCTTTTTTATCTCCCCCTCCTCCGGTACCTGTTGCAGCACCACCACTGGTTACTCCGCTACCTTTCTGGTCTTTGCCATTGCTAGCGCCACTACTGAAAGCACTGCTCAAACTCCCTCGGTGGATGACGTATCGACAAAGAGGGACTACCGTTATCATTGGTCGAGTCACGACGATGTGACACTCGTAGGCTGGCAGCTGTAAGGGACCATTTTTCAAAACTAAAAAAATAAAAAAATTGGAAAGTTAGATTTAGTTGAAAGATTTTTTCATGAAAAAAAAAATTTTTTTTTTTAAATATGATCAAGAGAAACAAAGACAATGCAGAAGAAGAAATGAACATGAAAGGAAATTTGACTAGTAATGGAGTCTTATTATAAAAGCAATTTCACAGATTCTTTATATATATATGCATATATATATTATTTACTACTAGCGGGGGTACCCGGCGTTGCCCGAGTGTTTGTTTCGGGGGGGGGGGGGAGTTTTAAAAAATGTTATGGTAGGTAAGTAGGAAGGATCAAACCCGGAGTCATGAGTAAAAGTAGGAAAATAAAGTGTGAAAAAAAAAACAAACAAAAAAAAACATCTGCAACGTTAACAGTTCGGCCACCAAGAAAAGTCCATTCCAGTTGTTTAGGAAAAAAAAAAAAAAAAAAAAAAAAACGACTACGGTAGGTCGGTGCGAACGTGAAAATATAATGTGAATTGTCCAGCACGCTAACCACTACGCCACAGAGCACTGCAGCTTAGTTTAGTGATTTTAAATAACTTCACATGAAAGAACTACGAAGCCAAACCGGTGTTCTCTTCTCAACTGTTCCTTGTGAACGATCCCCAAACGGTGTTAAGTGGTGGCAGGGGGAGGAGGAATTTATTAGAGAGAAAATATTTTACCACTTCCATTGATCTTAACCGATTTTGGCCGTGACTTCTCAGCAGAAAAAGTATAGAAATCTAAGATTATTGAGGAATTTGAGAAATAATAAGCCTATAACACACCTCAGATATTGTTCTGCCGTTTGTGCATATTATATTTGCATGAAATATCTTGATTTTTAATCCTATTAATGTCAAAATCAGACGTGAAAAAACGAGTTCATTTTATTTATATAGAGATAATAATTATTAAAAACCTACAGTCACTAGTGTTTCGGGAATCATTAGTGCAAGGTGTCATGATTAATGCTTGTCGAGAGATTCAAACTCAGCAACAAAGCCATCTCTGACTCCATTAGCAAGCACCAAATCCATTCGGCCACCGTTAACCACGAAAAATACTGTTGAAATTTAAACATTTATAAATTTTTTTTTAACGTCTGACAGAGTGATCTAATCATATGATTTGCGCATGCAAACTAAAGTGACCGACTTTCTTTCAACTGTAAAATGCGAGTTTCTTAAAGGGGCTGACATAATTATTTACTATAATAATTAAATACCTACAGACACTAATGTTCCATCCTTTCGGGAATCATCAGTGCAGGGTGACACGATTAATTCTGGTTGAGATTGTAAGCCGGCAACGAAACCATCTCTGATTCTATAATCCTAATATTATGCTATCTATTAAGAAAACCCCATGGCTTTCATACAGGGTATAGTTGTTGCCATAAAGAAAACACTACAGCTTTATTTTAAAACTTTTATTTAGACAGCAAAAAATCAATCCAGGTAACTTGATTATGTAGTAGAGCTGATATTTATTCCATGTAGTCTGGATATTTTCCCCTTTTTAAGGCCATATGCATTTTGTCAGTTTTTTTACAATACTTTTTCAGTAAAAATGCTATGTCTTTGTAAAAGCCCATTTTTTTATATACATATTTTCAATTTTTTTTTTTTTTAAATTTGTTCTGGAATAAAAAGTTTTAAAAAAACCGTCTGTCTACAGATAGTTTTTAGAAACTTTAAAATATCACCATTTTTTTTTTTTTTTCAGGTATCATGATTTTAAATTGCTTGCTACCATAAGAGAAAATGCACAATTATACTTTTAATGGATAACAACAATAAAGAGATTGATTTATTTAACAGTGGGGGCTCAAAGAAATTTTTTCAAAATTTTCAATATTCGTCATGTTGGAAGTTTTAAAACTTTAAACTTGGAAATACGATTTAAAAAATAGCGCGGATGAGTAAGTGCATTCGCACCCTTTATTTGCTTAAAACTCTTAAAATAATGTACATTAATATTTATTAATTCACGTCGAACAAAACGGTAGTATTTTCAGGACTTAAAGTGCTTTGGGTTTTTAAAATATGACGATTTTAGCAGAACCCCTTTGAAATCTGATTATCGAAAGCGTTTTATTGGCCGTGTGTATTGCTGCTTCCTTTCAAGCAACACAGTACGTTTCCACAACAAAATTAACTCCTCCGACAAGTTATTAACATGAAACATCTGTGCTGATTGAGTCATGTTCTTTGTCATCGACTAGATTTCATCTTTAAAGCAATTGCATCAGTCCCCCGCCCACAGAGTTGGAAAAAAATGGTGATGGTCAAACTTACAACCTTGCACCAGAGAGTATCCTATATCTTTACCAAGCCACACTTCGCCCCCGCATGGAGTATTGTTGCCACATCTGGACTAATGCATCTACTACTACACAGCGTTAAATAAAGAGTCTCAAATCTAATAGGCCTTGCACTGTCGGACAAGCTCCAAATTCTTTCCCATTGTCACAATGTTGCATCCCTGTGTCGTTTTACAATTACTTTAATGGAATGTACTCTGATGAACTCGTAGCATTTTAACCTGCTTAATATGGTCTACATACATATTTGCTCTTGATTAACTTGACAAGCAGCAAAATCTCCCCCTTCCACTGCAAGGAGTATTGTTGCCACATCTGGACTGGAGCATCTACTACTAGTCTCTCACTCTTACACAGCATTAACGAGTCTCAAATTTAATAGGCCTTGCATTATTGGTGAAGCTCCAACCTGTCTCCTCACCACTATGTTGCATCCCAACGCTTGTTTTACAACTATTTTAATGGAACGTGCTCCAATGAACTTCTAGCATTTATGCCCTTTTCACGTACATGCTCTCAAATAAGCCAACAAACAGCAAATTTCTACCCCTTCATCGATTCCTGGATGCTACAAAGCTTTCTATTCTAAGTTTCTTTCTTCCCTTGGTTTGCTAGACTTTGGAATCCTACCATCTCATTTCCTGCTTCCTTGACTGTACTAACCTGCAGAAATTTAAATGTCACAAGCATCTCATTGCTGAATTCCTTAGTCCCAAATAGTATCCCTTACATTACGAATGGCAATATACATTGTTTGGCATGAAAATTTTTTTTTTTCTTTTTTTAAATATTTTCACTTAATTGTTCCCATGAAATCAAAAAAATTGTTTCCATAATTATAAAAAAGTAAAATGATTTAGATATTTTCAATGAAAAAAGAAAAAATTAATTTCAATCAGTTTTTTTTTTTTTTTTTTTTTTACAGTGGTCACCACTTATCAAGGCCCGGAAGCCACTCAGGGATAAAGGTTATTGCAAGTACATTACTTTAGTGTGGAGATTTGATGAAGTGTTTACTTAAGGGGGCGGTTCATTAGGAATTTGTTAACGTTGGACTTGAACACATCCAAGTTGTAGTCAGATGGGAAGCAGGCAGACGGAACAGAGTTCCACAGGCGTGCAGTTCTAAGAAAGAAGCTTTGTTCATGGAATCCACGTTTTGATTTAGGCACAGATAAAGAGTGGGGGAAATTTTTCACAGTGGATTCAGCTAGACTGGTGTTTTTCGTGAAAGATTGGCGAGGGGGGATCAGAGATTGGAGTTCAGACGAGCACCTGCGATGGAAATAACGATAAAACAAGGATAGGCTCGCAACGTCTCTTCTGTAGGAGAGAGGTTGCAGGGTAGAGAAAAGGTCATCCCCCACTAAGCCACGAAGTCTATTTTGTACTCTGTCAAGGCAGGATAGGCTGTTTTTAGCAGCTCCTGCCCAGATATGTTTCCATATTTTCATCTAAAAGTATAGATTTGTATTGTTTTTTTACTAGAAACAGGCTCTACTTCTAAGTTTATAACTATTCAAAAATGAAAATGTCAGTTTTTGCAGGCAGACAGAAATATTATATAAGAAAGGCAGAGAAAGAGAGGGGTAGTTCTACCAACTGTGAGAGTATATTAGGTTGCTGTGGCCAGCCCAACCCACCAGGGCCTAAAAAGAATGCTACCTGCTTGTCTGCACACACACACACACAAATGCTAAATTTATGGTTATGCCGTTTATAAGGCAGACATTTCTAAACAGCTGAACTTGAGAATGTTTAGCTTGCATCAGACAATTAGAGGTTTAAAACATTTGGAGCAAAAAAAAAAAAAAGATGTTTTGCTTACTTCTAAAAACAAACATAAGATGAAATGATAGATATTATTAACAAAGCATCCTCTATTTTCAGTTTACATGGGTCAATAAAGATGTCAATAAAGATGTCTAAGAAGACGATACTTTAAGATCAACACATGCATGCAATCACACATTCATGACGTTATGCCTAGTTTTTTTGGTTCCCCAACAAGAGGAGGGTGGACCTGTAAATTCACCCTTGTTCGTCTGTCTGCATTTTTCCCAATAACTATGCCTTGGAATTTTTTGAAATTTTGCACAAACATTAAACATGATATGAGTAAAAAAAATAACAGAACGGATTTTTCTGGGAAAACTCCGGTTGCCCCACTTAGGGGCACCTTTCGAGTTAAAATGGCTAAAATTGAAACTTTTATGCTTATTAAAAAAAAAAAAAAAAAAAAAAATTGATGCTTTGGATTCTTATAAAACTTTCTGAAAATTTGTAACTGATTTCTATATAATTTTGTTTGCCTATACTTCGCGATAACGCTTGGGTGTGTCCCAGGGGGTCTTTTAGGGCTAATATAAACACTCCATTTTTGGAACTATTTTACTAAATTTGTTTGAAATTTTCTGTGTATGTCTATTTAGAAATTTTGCATGGTGCCGAACTCAAATTATGTTAAGGCCTTGGGGACTTTTGGGACTAAACGGGTGAGGGGGGGGGGAATGCTGAACTTAGCCATTTCATTTTTTTTTATGCCTCGTTCACTGTGCACTCATGGGGGACCATACATGCTTCACTTGTTTTTGTTTACTTGGAACTCACCACTTATCTAGGCCCAGAGATCACTCAAGGATAAAGGTTAATGAGTGCTAATGAGACAACACTAATGATCAGCAATGGTGGAACTTGATGGAGTCGGATTTAATTATTAAAGAAGACAGCTCAGCAAGAAGTTATTTACATTAGACTTGTAAACATGTTACAGTCAGATGGAAAGCAGCCCTATGGTATTGTGTTCCACAGATGGACAGTTTTATGACAAGAAACTTTGTTCATGGAATTTTCATTTAGTTCTAGGCACAGATAAATTTACAATAAGTAAAAAGTCCAGAACCAGATATAAATTTAAAACCACTAGAAGCAGTGCTGGGATAAGAGAAGAAGGCTGTTGAGAGTTTATTAAAACCATATCCAGCATACTGTGATATTTTATTTATTTATTTTTTTTTTTACTTTTGTTCATTCAAAACAAAGCACAATTCCAGTAAGACATAAGGGATTACTGTGAATTAGAAGCACCCTAAGTAGGGAGCTGTGCAGCGAGATGATTGTTTACATTATATTTAAACTTCTGCATGTTGGTACAGTCAGGGAAACGGGAAGAAAGAATTTGAAAGGTTAGCAATTCATGGGAAGAAGTTATGTAGAGACTTCGGCAGTAAAGGGGTGGGATTTTGTTGACGGATTGATGGGGGCTATCTATATAGAGGAGGCACCAGTGCAGCACACTATCTATTGCACTACTAACATATCACCACCTGTATTCTGAAATTCAATACTCCCTCCCCCATCCTTTCTGTCATTACACGGTTGACTATCCCCTCCAACCTGATATCCCTTCACAACCGAAAAGTCATTACTAATTTTTCATTTGTCAAGCTCCAGGTGGATTCGTGACAAATTCGTTGCTGAATTGTCAGATGCACTTGAACACCAACTTGCGTTCTCACCGACAAGAAAATATCACTCCTGAAATTTGGACGAGCATTAAGTGTGATTGTAAAATGAAATTTTATTTACAAATATATTTTTTAATTTTTTTTTTATTACATTTTCACCCCAAACAAGGCACATTGATCATTTATGAATATCAGGAACAATAGAGGTCCAAGGATAGAACCCTGGGGCACCCCCGCATTTATATCATTGTTTAGATGTACGACCGTCGAGGACAACCTAATTTTTCTCTTATCTAAGAAGGATTTAATTATGTTAAGTATTCTACCAGTGATACCATATGATTTGGTGTAGGGGGCTACTATCAGGGGAAACAACTACTCGGGTACTATATAGGGATTTGGGCAGCAAGATGTCGGTTCACGTTACACTTGAACTTCTGCACGTCAGTACTGTTGGGGAAGCAGGGACCTGGAATGGAATTCCAGAGTCTAGCGGTTCTGGGGAAGAAACTATTGGAGTAAAAAGATCTTTTACATCTAGGGATCTCTACAGTGTGGGGATGGGATTTAGCAGCCTGTCGGGTTTGTCGAGGGTGCTCACGTTGTGGGGGCACAAGTGATTGCAGTTCGTCAGAGCATTCACCACGAAAATACTTGTAGAAAAGGCAGAGGGATGCAACATTTCGTCGATGGGACAGAGGCTGAAGCTTAGATGCCAGTTCAGGGCCTATCAGGTTTGCGACTCTCTTTTTAACCTTGTCAAGGAGCGAGAGACTAGTAGCAGATGCACCAGCCCAGATGTGACAGCAATACTCCATACATGGGCGAATGGTGGCCTTATAGAGATACAGGATACTTTCGGATGTTAGTAGTTTTTTAGCACGGTAGAGAGAGCCCACCTTTCTTGCAGCGGCCCTGGCAATGCCTTCAATGTAATTGTTCCAACTCATGTTTCCTGTGAACGTTAGGCCAAGGAGTTTGAAAGATGTACTCTCAGATAAAGAGTCGTTGGCCATTGCTATAGGTGGTAGAGAGGGTTTCTTGTAATTATTGAATGAAACTAGTTTAGTCTTGGCAGCATTGAACGCGACCAACCACTTTTGTCCCCATTCCACCACAGATTGGAGGTCTTCCTCTAGTGTTTCTGCCATTTCTTTAGAAATGTGTTCATTCGTCTTCCTGTCGTGCCTTCCATAGAGTGTAGTGTCATCAGCATATATACCCATCTCAGAGGCAATTTTGTTGGGGAGGTCATTTATGAATATCAGGAATAATAGAGGTCCAAGGATAGAACCCTGGGGCACCCCCGCATTTATATCATTGTTTAGATGTACGACCGTCGAGGACAACCTGGATTTTTCTCTTATCTAAGAAGGATTTAATTATGTTAAGTATTCTACCAGTGATACCATATGATCTAATTTTTCTGAGGAGACCCTCATGCCATACCCTGTCAAAAGCCTTAGATATATCTAGAGCTACCGCTCTGCCCTCCCCCGCTTTATCCAGTGAATGGTATATACGTTCAGAGATCACAGTTAGAATGTCTGCTGTGGAACGGGCTTGTCTAAATCCATATTGTTTGTCAGTCAGAAGTTTAGCATCTGTAAGGTGATGGACTAGAGCATGGTTAATTAAGGTCTCAAATATTTTGGCAAAAAGTGGGAGGAGGCTAATGGGGTGATAATATGATGGGTCAGTCCTTTCGCCAGAATTCTTGAATACTGGTACAACAGAAGCAGTCTTCCAACAGCCCGGAAAGCAAGCTTCATTAAGGCATTTGTTGTAGAGTTTGGAGAGAACTGGAGCTACTTCAGCTGAGCACTTTTTTAATAGCACAGCTGGGATAAGATCAGGTCCACATGCTTTTGAAGTGTCAATGTTTTTTATGATAGCATTTTCTACATCGTCAATAAAGGATTCGCATTTTGGGTGAAATAAGAGTTTTTCTGAGCAATTTACTTTGGGGGTGGTATGTGGGGGGTGTATGATTATTTATTTTATTAATTTTCCCCACCAACGCAAACATGCAGGTCCTACTAGTCTATTACATAGAGGGCAGTTGTCTGTGTGTATGTCCATTTAAAAAGTAAAAAACAAAAATTACAAAACATCCACAAAGTTGGTATTTTCTTGATCTGCATCGACCCATCTGAATATCTAAAATTTAGAAAAACTTATCTAGGAATCAACTCGACCAGGTTTGGTCAGCAGGGGGGGGGGTCAGTTTTTCAATTCTATTATATACTAATTTGAAAAGAAAATGCTCAGTTCATTCCTTGGAGAATTCATTTTATAAATGAGAGTTGTGGGCATGTTTGTGTATCTAGAAAGGAATGGGCTTCGCAGAGAAGACAGGAGTTGTGGAATAGGAAAGAGAGGAGGATATAGAGAGGTAAAGAGATATAAAGTTTTAAATCAAAATATGTTACACCTGTCCAGGACAATATCGGGTTACCCTGCTAGTTTCTGATAAAAGATAGAAGTCAGCTAAAACCAAAATATTTGTAAGGATTGCAATCGAAGAATTGATTCCTTAATCTTTACGTTTTACCAATTCCAAAGACTTGCTTGTAATTCTCTGCTCACTAGATTTTTATGCGTCTATAAAACCTGACCTTCTTAAAGCTTTTCATCTTCGGCCAACACTTTCTTCTGCCTTCAGCCCTCTGCCTAAAACTTTCGACAGAGGCGATAGATTTTCAGGAGATTGGTATCATTTTGAAGCTTGACCCTTCTGACAACAAATACTGAAAAATTGGCCAAAAACATTAATTCAGTCACCCTCAAATGGGCATTTTCCTACAGGGAGGGAGGTTGCTTTTTTTTTCCCCCCCCGATATTTTCGAAAGTGATCCCTTCTTTTCGATTGTCTAGCCTTAAACCTACATCACTTCCGGTTTGGTGATGACGTCACTTTTTTTTTTTTTTTCCACATTCTTTTCCTCCTTCGTGGTACGGATTTGAGTCTGCCTGCCTAGTATCATTTTTTTTTTTTTTTTGCTCAACACACACCTGAAAACACCTGGGCAATACCGGGAACCCAGGCTAGTTTTTTTTGTTTTTTTTTTATAAATTAGCAACTTTTTTTCTTTAATTTAAATGTTGAAAGTGGCAATCAATCTCATAAGAATGGATAGAAACTAAGACACCAGTTTTGACACTGTATATTATGTCCCAGGTATTTGTACATATTACTTAGGATTTCCAGAAAGGGATATGAATCTAGCCATAAGCAACTCTTAGTTAAGGAAATGGATGCATAGAGTCAGTTAAGCTACTAGGTAACCAAAAATGTCCGTTTTCTGATTAGCCACCGAATGAAGTTTAAATATATACAAAATGCATGTAGGAATTGTTTTTAAATTCAGACAGTCAGAAGTAGAAACATGAGGCGTTCTGAAGAATATAAGTGCTGTTAAAGCCATTAGCATTCTTGTCACCGTACCACATTCTTATTCTATGGAGTGCTTCCCAGTGATGAAAAATGGGTTCTATACAAAATTCTAAGTATTCCAGATATTGGTTGCCTTCTCAGGATGTGTTATATTATGGTACTCTAAAAAGGAGTCTGTTGTGCAATGTGTATGTGAATATATTCCATAACGACAAACATGTTGAATAGTGGTGTTTTATATTTCATTCGACTACTGTTCTCATCTTGAGTGTGATTTTCACAACGTTTCGGTTGATATAACCTCCAACCTTCTTCAGGTGTATCTTGCCGAACTCGGGAATGTTTCTGTCGAACTCTGGAATTTGGACCGAATTTCGAGCGGAACCCTTTATTTACTTCACGGAGGTAGCATGCTCTTGGTCCGTCAGCCACGATTGGATAAAAGTCCTAAGTAATTCGCAAATATATATATATATTTCGGTCGCCAACACTGAGGATTGAACCTTCAACCTTCAGAATATCACTTTTACAATTGATTTTTCTGCGCCATGGCTCCTTGCGGACAATTCTAGTACAAATTTTAAGAGCCTTAAACCTACTTTGTATTTCTAGTCGTAAATATCACCATTTATTACTAATTATTACTATATATTAATGTATATCTATCTTTATACTTATTATTTGTATATATTATCTATTGTTTATAATTACTGGTTCCCATATCGTATTGAATTCTATACTAGGTTTACTTAGCAGTTGGTTATTCCCCAGTATATGTACTGCTTCTTTCAGTCATCTTACACCTGAAGAAGGTTGGAGGTTACATCAACCGAAACGTTGTGAAAATTACACTCAAGATGAGAACAGTAGTCCGATGAATAATAATACAAATAACCAATCCTCATCTCAAAAATTCAGAAACATCATGTTGAATAGTGGGTTTTATCTTTTTCTGTATATTCGTAAATAACACATACCTGAATTATTTACGAACATTTATTTTCATGATCTGGCCGGCATCTTCAGAGATTACACATTTTTAATTTTTGGCTGCCTGAGGAAACGCCGCTCCCCACATCATGGAGAGACCAACTCCCCTCTTGAGGCATCCGTTCTCTCTGATGTCCAGCTAACGACTGACTAGAATCTCCCCAAATCTACATTTCATCACGTGTCTCAGACCAACAGCTGATGTAACCCTAATCTAGTTATTTGTTTATGCAAACCAAAAATAATGTTTACATCTATTTTCTATTTTCACATTCCTTTTGCGATATATGTCAATAATTTTTCGTAATTTAATTGTTTATTTTTCTAATCATAATAATTGATCCAGCGACTCGCCGTCGCTGGAATCAATTAATAATAAATAATGTTTTGACCCTTGGCTCTGCTTGCCAGAGTTAACAGATACTACACTATGATCACAGCCTGAAGGGTCACAACATTACAGATGTTGTCCATCACATCTCAAGACTACTTATGTAGCCACACAAGATTATGCTTTGTGTCTGGTCGACAGTTTCAAGTGGCTCATCATGAACTGCTACCAACGAGCCAAATGGTCACAGGATACCATATAGCAACTTGTGTAGAAGACTGACCTTATTCACCTGACCTTACACCATCAGATTACAACTTCTACTCTAGATAATCATTTTCATGAGAAATCGTTCATCAATAAAGCAAACTTGTGCCAACCTTCACCGACTTTTTTGCATCCAAAACAAGAGTTCTATACAGAAAAGGGATTAAACAGCAGGAGACGCGTTGCCAGAAGGTGCTGGATGATGAGGGCAATTATTTTGAAGACTAAATATAAGTTATACACACAACAAAGTGTTTTATTTTTTCCTTTAAAAAAGGACAGAACTTTTTGGTTACCTTGTAAATTAGAGTTAAAATGGTTATTCTCCACGACAAGAGAAAAGGATTTCCAATAACGTCACCATTCTCTGGCCTACAAAAGATGGCCAATAAGAATGAAACTTTTTGTAATAGAGCTTGAAACAAAATTACCTTAGCAACAATTTGTTATAATCTATATCTAGAAAAGTGAACTTGTGTGTGTGTGTGTGTGTGTATATATACATTTCCCTACCAAACTACTGTCAATTTTCAGTCTACGTATTGAGATTTGGAGAAATCTTTAATCGGTTTTCGGACAGAAATTTGGCTGTCAAGGGGTCAAAGTTCAACGAGTTCACATTTGAAAACTCTACAAAACTCCTCCACCAGTTTTGGGTCTAAACACTTGAAATTTTAGATGTAGGGTACTTAGACATGGATCAAATTTTCGTTTGATTTGAGCCCAAAACCATAAATGTTAAGAGGTCAAAATTGGGGTCAAAGTTAAAATTTGACCTCTATGGTCTTTACCAAATTACTTGATCAATTTTTGGTCTAAACATTTGAAATTTTACATAAAGGGTATTCACATATGCAAGCTTTTTAATCAGTTTTTTTGACGAGAATTTGGCTGCCAAGAGGTCCAAGTTGAAAGACTTGACCTTTGTAGACTCGACCAAACTTCTCCACCAATTTTAAGTCTAAGCATTTCAAATTTTAGATGCAGGTTACCTGGACAAAAGTCAAACTTTGTAATATATATATATATATATATATATATAAGCACAGAAAGTTATGAACAGTACATAGGGCCCGAGCAAAACCGGGCTGAACTGCTAGTAATTTGATAACTAAAGAATGCTGTAAAGAAACTTTACTTTTTAATAATAAAAAAAAAATACATAATTGTGTAAACAAAACAAATGGCAGAGTTAAGGGAAGGGTGAAAATTTATTGAAAAAGATAAGCGCAACAGAATATAGAATATATAGAAATAACAGAATATATAGAAATAGCTGAAGAAACAAGAATCAGGCGTGAAGATGAATTCAAAAGAAACAAAAAAAAAAATGTTACTCATAATAAACTTAAAGGTTAGCGAGAAGAACAAAAAATGCATTCCATATGCAAGCAGAATTTCATGGCACAAACACAAAACAAGTTAGATATTTGCCATTAAATGAACTGGACGGATGTAAACAGTTTTTATTTATTGCACTGCCTCCAACTTGATTCAAAGTAGAATTGAAAAAAAAAAAAAAAGACGTGGAAAAATTAGTGCAACATTAATATGAAAATGTTGCAATCAAGTAAACAACATATATTTAAAGAAAGTTTATGAACTTCAAGAATATTTCAACTCAAACATTTACACAAAATATCTATCTTCACATCTGGTTTATTGTTTGACAGCTTTAAGAAATTAACTTCCAAACTAACCTATCATTGGTTAGGTTTTTATCATATATTGATGGGGGTACCTGACGTTGCCCAGGTGTGGAGAGGTTTTATGGTAAGTGTATTCATCAACGGAGCCATAAAAAATGTTTCAAAACCTCTTTAAAAAAAAAAAAAAAAAAAAAAAAAAAAAAAAAAATGAAACTAGCAGTGAATACTTGTGTGGGCACAAAAAAAAAATTTTTTTTTAAATAATAGATCAACAGAGCCCTATAAAAAAAAATTATATTAATTATCCATCTCCTAAGAAAAAGAAAAATAGAAGTGAATACCCGTGAGAGTGAAAAAAAATAAATAAATAATAAGCAGGCAGGCTCAAACTTATAACACTGAGAGGAAAAAAGGGTCATTCCATGTCAATTCACCAAGCCATTACACCCACCGAATTACTTGAAATTTGGCACAAATATTCCCCTTCATGAGTTAGAAAAATTTGCTAGATTATTTGGTCCTAAACCTTACCGTTCGGATTTAATGGGGGGGGGGCATATTTTGCTTACAAATTTCTGCCGCGAAACATCACGGAATTTCAGTGTTTTAGTAAGAAAAATAAAAAAATAAAATACTTCCACATATTCAATATTTCTGAAATTTTTTTTTTTTTTTTTACATAGGCATCACCACATTATCAAGGCCAAGAGGCCACTCAATGATAAGGGTTAAAGAGCGTACAGTAGAAATTGGACATTATAGTAATCATTAGTAATGAAAATTTGGTAAAGTTGATAACTTATATGGAACGGCTCATCAAGAACTTATTTACGTTAGACTTGAAGACAACCATATTGTAGTCAGCCGGAAAGCAGGAAAACGGAAGACAATTCCACAGGCGTGCAGTTCTAAGAAAAAAGCTTTGTTCATGGAATCTACGTTTAGGTTTAGGCACAGATAAAGAGTGGGGGGAATTATTGATAGTGTTTACAGCTAGACGAGTGTTTCTTGTGAAAGTTTGGCGAGGGGGGACCATAGATTGAAGCTCATTCGAACACTTTCCATGAAAATAACGATACATCAGAGACAAACTCGCAACATCTCTCCTGTGAGATAAAGGTTGCAAGGAAGAGAAAAGGACATCTCCTACGAGGCTACGAAGTCTATTTTGAACTCTATCAAGGCAGGACAAGTCCTTTCTAGCAGCTCCTGCCCAGATGTGGCAACAGTACTCCATCCTTGGACGTACCTGGCTCTTATATAGATAGAGAATAGTATCAGCAGTGAGATATCTACCGGATCGATAGAAAGATCCCACCATTTGGTAGGAAGGGTATTTAGGGACTGTAGAATCCGAATATTTAATTATTTTAATCCGATTCCTGGTAGAAAATAAAATTTTGCTCACCTAAAAGCATGTCCTTCAAATCATCAATTATGAAGTTAGCAACACAAGAAAATCTCTAAACAGTAACAAATATTAGAAACTAGCAGAGGTGCCCAGTGTTGCCCGGGTGTTTGGAGAAAAAAAAAATGTGATAGTAGGCAGGCAGGCTAGAACCTGTGATGCGAAGATGGAAAAGAAAGTGAAAGAAAACCCAACATCTTACCGCTACACTATGACGCGACAGGAAGTGAAAAGCATTCCAATTTAGCAATGTCAATCAAAAAGTTGACTTGCAGAAATGGAGAGTTAAGTGCAGGAGTTCATGCAGGCGCAGAAATGAACGTCTGGTTGTATGCCAGTTAAGCTTTCAGCTTTCTGCCCCATACTGGTTTCCCCACGATGTTTGGGGAAAACCAGCCCCCCCCCTCTGGCAGCTTCCAAATGAATAGCAATTGTCTGATATGAAAGGTTTCCCCCACATTGATCAAAGCTGATTGCCTTTCTGGAAGTTACGGCTGGAAGGCCGAGAAGCAGTTACTTTTGTTCCGACTTGGTTTCGCTTTATTTATACGAAAAAGACAAACATTGGAAACCAGGGATTTTTTTAAAACTCGATCAAGATAGACAATGTCCATTTTTGAATCGGAGACATCATGGGCATATAAGGAAAGTTCTCCACAATAGTAATCTTGTCGAGAAGCCTGGCAAAAAAAGCCTTTCATGGACATACAAAAACGTGTGCGCTTATTTTCTTTTATATAATAGACTAGCAAGGGGTACCCGGCATTGCCCAGGTGTTTAGAGGTGTGTGTGGAAACTCCGGGGCGGGGGGTAAAAAAATGTTTGGGTAGGTAAGTATGAGGATCGAACCCGAACCCTTGAGGCAAAGTTGTAAATTAAAGTGTGAAAAAAAAAAAAAAAAAAAAAACATGCGACGTTAACCATTGCCCCACCGCGGAGATGCTAACGGAAACGCGTTTGAATTTATTTAATTATTTGGATTTGGCAGGTGCCCGTTTTAATGAGTTAATGAGGTCAAGTTTGACTGCAGGATAGTATTTTATTTACTGCGGGAACGCTTCCCAAGATGTTATAGGAAAAAGACTAACCCACATGCGGCGAGCGACAAATGTTGAATATTTATCTTCCCAAAGTTGAGCAAATTAAATAGACAGGCGAGCTTCGTTGTTAACGACAAGATATTACGATTTATATGTGATATAAAAAGTTTTAAAAAGTTGTTAGCGAGCGACCGCTTCTCTGAAAAAAGCCTTTTGTAGACATACAGAAAAACCGAATACACATACAAACATACATTTTCACTTTTATATTTATAGAAGACTAGCGGGGGTACCTGGTGTTGCCCGAGTGTTTGTAGGTGTGTGCAGTGTTAAATAAAAAGAACCCGGGGGGGGGGTCGAACCCAAAGCCCTGAGGCGAAGTTTGAAAATAAAATCCGCTAGCCAGAATGAGTTAGTGAAAGATGTTTGAATTTATTTAAGAACCAAATTAACAGGTGCGTGGCCGGAAGTCGTCGAGCGTTACAACAAGGACGACGACATAGGTTTGTTTGTTTGTTATAAGCGAAGTAAAAAAAGAAAACAACATTAACACTTAAGCTGGAAAAAAAAAAACACAAAAGAAACTAACCTAAGGCAAACGAACGATGAAAACAGAAAAACAAACACGTGAAAAATGGCCTAAATAAGCCTGTTTCGATAGTGTTTTGGGGTGTGTGGTCAGGGTGGATAAGCGAAGTAAAAAAAAAAAAAAACAAATAAAAAAACAGAAAAACGAACATTACGTGAAAAATGGCTTAAATAACACTGGTTCAATATTTAAATTTAAAAAAAAAAAATCGAAAAAAAAAAAAAACATCTCATACGATTCGAACCCAAAACGTTTCGATAATGAACCTAACGCAACGTACATGAAATTTGTTCGGTTTTTCAACTATTTAAAGTAAATCAGGTCACGATGTCACCTGACGCATGCGTAGAATCGGTCATTGTAACGAGAGGAAAGTGAAAAACAAAAATGTGACGCATTAGCTGTTGCGCCTATCACCAAACCGGAAGTGACAGTTTTAAATTAAGGCTAGACAATCGAAAAGAAGGGAGGACTTTCGAAAATATCGGTGAAAAAAGCGACCCCCTCCTTGTAGAAAAGTGTCCAGTTGAGGGTGAAGGAATTAATATTTTTAGCCGATTTTTCTATATCTGTCGTCCGAAGGGTCAAGCTTCAAAACGATACCGATCACATGGAAATCGGTCACTTCTGTCGCAAGTTTAAGGCAGACATACAAACATACATTTAAACAGACAGGGGAGATTTATATTATAGATGGTACAAGGTTGAAATTCAACATAAAAAATGTTTATTCTTTCACATGATTATGTTATTTATTAACACGAAAAGCCAACTTATTATCATGTTATTCCTTTTACTTTGCAAAGCTGTGTCATAGAGTGCTTAACAGAATGCCATAATTATCACCAGTGTCTCGGGGATTAGATGGCAAAAAGCCACAACACAAAAGAAAAGGAAAACTAATTTTGATATGATGTAATAAAAATATAGAATTTACCATGATCAAAATCAGTAATAGAAAATAATTAAAAAGTATGACATTAAGGGTCTAATACGCCCACTCATGACGTAACTGGAAATGAGATTATAACCTAAAGCAATTATTAGATTTAACAATGTAAAGTGTTATAATTAGGCTTTCCCAGTGAAAGTTTGAATTTCAGTTCAACCAATACTATTAGAAGTGTGTCAATGACCTAGACAACAAAATTTAGGTTTCTTTATAACAGACGCCATGGTTCTAAATTTTATTAGTTTCATTTTGATCCATTACATCTATTTTTTATCAGGAAAAAAAAAAAAGAAAAACGGTGAAGCATGCATGGTCCCCCGTTAGTACACAGTGAACGAGGCGTAAAAAAAAAAAAAATGACTAAGTTCAGCATTTGAGCTCCCCATCCCATTTAGCCCCAAAAGTCTCCAGGGGACGTCAAATCCTGGGGAAAATGAACAAACGGTGCAGTTTAAGGCCTTAACATATGTAAATTTGAGTTCTGCACCATGCAAAAAAAGAAATGACTAAGTCCATTTGCCCTCTCCTTCATTTAGCCCCAAACGTCCCCAAGACCTTAACATATTTAAATTTGAGTTTAGCACCATGCAAAACTGCTAAATAGATATACACAGAAAATTTTAGACAAATATGGTAAAATAGTCCCCAAAATGGAGTGTTTTTATTAGCCCTAAAAGAGCCCCAAGAGTTATCGCGAAGTATAGACAAACAAAATTATAGAAATCAGTTAGTTACAACTTTTCAGAAAGTTTTATAAAAAATCCAAGGCATCAATTTTTTTAATAAGCACAAAAATTGAAATTTTAGCCATTTTAACACGAAAGGCATCCCTAGGGAGGCAACCGGAGTTTTCCCGGAAAATTCATTCTTACTTTTTTTACTCATATCATGTTTAATGTCTGTGCAAAATCTTTTTAAAATCCAAGGCGTAGTTATTTAGAAAAGTGCAAACAGACAAGGGTGAATTTACAGGTCCACCCTCTTTTTGTCAGAGGACAAAAAAAAATTATTTGAACTGCTTTTCTTAGGGCTAGTGAGAAAAAGATACAAAGTCGTAACACTCCTTTGTAAGTCAAGCCGGAGTCTCTTTGGGCGTGTGGACCAGCACCGAGTCCTGCTGCCACACCCAGGGTCTGCCAGCAGCCATCTGATTGCACCAGGGGATCACCACTCTCTTCAGCACATACAGGTACACTTTGGTGTTGACTCATGCAGACTTAGAAGATCCGAGATGGTATGATGTGGTCCTCACTTGAAACCACAACCGTAGAGTCGTCCAATGCACTGAACTGTGTCCTCAAGCGTTGAACCGTCCGGATTTGTATTGGAGGGTGCTTTCATGAAGCCCGAAAAAGGTTAAATTGGCTGAAATGGTGTGAGAATCAGAAATCATCATAAAAAAAATCTGAAACGTTTGTAAGAAAAAAGTTTTGTTACATTTGGGACTGACTGAAGATGGAAAATGTAATTACATTTTGGTAAAACCTACAAATTTCAATATGAAAACAAATGAAGCATGCATGCCCCCACCCCCATGAGTGCACAGTGAACGAGGCATAAAAATGACTAAGTTCAGCATTTGTCCCACCCACCATTAAGCCCCAAAACTCTCCAGGGGATGTCAAATCCTGGGGAAAATTAATGGTGCAGTTTTAGGCCTTAACATGTGTAAATTTTAGGTCTGCACCATGCAAAAAAAAGAAATGACTAAGTCCATTTGCCCTCTCCTTCATTTAGCTCCGAAAATCCCCAAGGTCTTAACATATTTAAATTTGAGTTCAGCACCATGCAAAACTGCTAAATAGACATGCACAAAAAATTTCAAACAAAAATGGTAAAATAGTCCCAAAAACAGAGTTTTTTTTATTAGCTCTAAATGAGCCCCTGGGGCACACCCAAGAGTTATCACGAAATATAGATAAACAAAATTATATAGAAATCAGTTAGTTACAACTTTTCAGAAAGTTTTATATAAATCCAAGGCATCAATTTTTTTTAAATAAGCACAAAGGTGTCAATTTTAGCCATTTTAACCCGAAAGGTACCCTTGGGGGGGGGGGCAGAGTTTTCCTGTAAAATCCATTCTGTTACTTTTTTACTCATATCATGTTTAATGTTTGTGCAAAATTTTAAAAAATTCCAAGGTGTATTTATTGAGAAAAGTGCAGACAGACGAACGGACAAGGGAGAATTTACAGGTGTACCTTCCTTTTGTCAGGGGACCAAAAACCTTTTCAATGTTCAGCTTGCAATTCGTACAATTAGCATCAAAAGAAAAACCTAATTTTGCACAGGAATTGTGAGAATGATCAAGCGATTTAAGTGAAGGAAAAAAAAAATCCAAATGTCTTTTTTTTTCTTTTTTTTTTTTATTATTATAGGCTTAAGCTGTCCCTAGGATACCCAAGTGAAAATGACAAATTTAGTTTGTGACAGAAGAATGTCAGCTCATTCAATCCGACGTGTTTAAACTAGTTTTTACAGTAAAAAAAAAAAAAAAAAAAGTGATCTTGCTGTAAGGTGCAGTGCTATCTTTTTTTATTATTATTATTTTATGCTTTTTTTTTTAAGACAGGAAATTTGTTAATGGGGATATAAAACCAGAAAAAATTAATTCGGAAAGAAAAAAAGAGAAAAAATTCTGACTGCGTAAAAATTATATTAGCGATGCAAGTGTTTAACAGTGAATTTATTTATAAACTAGCCTGGGTGCTCGGCATTGCCCAGGTGTTTGGAGGTGTGTGTTGAGGAAAAAAAAAGTGGTTGTAAGCAGGCAGGCTTGAACCAGTGACACAAAGGCGGAAAAGAACATGAAAGAAAATCTCACGTCTCACCGCTATTCCATGACGTGATCAAAAGTTCGGAACGTTAAAATTAGGCAAAGTCAATCCAACCAATACGATGACTTGCAAAAATGGTTTGCAAAAATCGACTCCCTCCTTGTAGGAAACTGCCCAGTTGAAGGTGGAGGAGTTAATGTTTTTAGCCAATTTTTCAATATTTGTCATTAGCGACGTCAAGCTTCAAAACGATACAGATCTTGTCAAAATCCGTCGCCTCTGTTGAAAGTTTTAGGAAGACATACATACATACATACATTTAAACAGACAGGTGAAATTTATATTATTGACTAGCAGGGCTACCCAGCGTTGCTTGGGACCATATAAACTATGAGAAAATTAAAGTTGATTTTGAATATAATTGTTATTCTTTGGAGAGGTATTTTTAATGTCTATGCATCATTTGCTATTTCAAGCAAAAGAATATTTTACCGACCTTAGGGCGGCTATTACACATGTATGAAATAATTGTACCTTCCCTAGGACAGGTAATTTACAGAATGTATATGAAATTATATTACCTTTTTGGGACGGGTATTTTATAACATATTTAAAATGTGTTTACCTCTCTTCGGACAAGTAATTTATATACATATATGAAACAATTTAACATGCTCTCAACAGGTATTGTACAACATATATGAAATAACTTCTCTTCCTACCAAGGCTACAATAATTTTAAGAAAATTTAAATCATTTTTAGAAGATGGATCATTGGGATTTCCAAATTAATACATAAATACATTGTGTTGGTTAATGAGTTCGCAACCTTTGCTTCACCATAAATTTCAACATTACCGAGTTTCTTTCTTTCCTCACTATTGCCACTATTATTGTAAGAAAAATTGTCATTTTTGGAAGATGACTCAGCAGGATTTTAAAATTAATGCATAAATACATTGACACGGTTAATGGTTAGACAACCCTTGCTTCATTATTAAATTCCACATTATTCGGTTTCATTTTTCCGACACTACCGACAAATTTTTTTTTTAAAAAAAGATGTTATTTTCAGAAGATTACTCAGCCGGCTTTACAAACAAATATGTTGAGAAGCTTAATGATTAGGCAACCCTTGCTTCACTACAAAATTCCACATTACTGTGTTCTTTCCCTCCCTACCACTGACACCATCGTTTTAAGTGAAATGATATCATTTCTTGACCATAACTCAACAGGTTTTCCAAATAATTACATAATTGCATTGACGCGAATGACGATTAGGCAACTTTTACTTTACCACAATTTTCAATATTAATGTAGTTCTTCCCCCTTCCTACGACAATCACCAACACATTAGTAAGAAAAAAAAAACTTGCTGGCACAATGTTTAACAGATGCAAGCCATAATACTTGCAACATCTGTCGAATTCTGAATCCTATGAAAAAAAAAAATAATTTCAAATATGGAAAGTCAATAAAATTCATTTACCTCAGAAATAGAAGGGCTTCTAATGGGAAAACCGACACGACTACAGAGCAACATATATCAGTTACATAAAAAAAATCTTCAGGCAACTATGGACAATTTTTACATTTAGAGATTCCATTGTAAGAGATACAGTGTATACACCATACATCTTGTATGGCTGCAAGACATGGTTGCAACATTGGATGAAGAAAATTGACACTTTTCCTGTGTAGACTTTTTTTTTTTTTTTTTTACACAGGCATCATATTATCAAGGCCAAGAGGCCACTCGAGGATAAGGGTTAAAGAGTGTACAGTAGAAATTGAACAATATAGTAATCAATTCGGTAAAATTGTTAACTTATATGGAACGGCTCATCAAAAACTTGTTTACGTTAGACTTGAAGACAACCATATTGTAGTCAGCCGGAAAGCAGGAAAACAGAAGACAATTCCACAGGCGTGTAGTTCTTCATGAGAAATTACATCCCATAAGATCTGAGCTGGTACTGCCACATCACCCACCATTAGTCATCCAAAATGATTCAAAGTGTATCCTGTATCGATGTTGATGATATGATTGGGGGGGGGGGGGGCAGTTCATAATTTTATTCTATCAGGTGGCACAAGCAAAATGACACAAGGACAGAATGACATCCCTGAATTTTTGAGATGAGGATTGGTTATTCGTATTATTTGGATTCATCGGACTAATGTTCTCATCTTGAAACATTGACAGATGCACCTGAAGAAGGTCGGAGGTTACATCGACCGAAACAAATCACATTAAAGACGAGAACGGTAGTAAATTTTGTATTTATTGATTTACAATTAAAAGAAAAATTTTTATTTCTAAGACAAATCATTATTTAATGCGTTAGACGTTGAAATCCAACTTAGATTAGCAAGCAAATGCTTTTTTTTTGGGGGGGGGATAATGGAATCATTATAATATTGGTTGGCACAATTTTGAATACATCACAATTGCTTCAGTGTCGATTCATTCTAAAGAACTAAAGAAACGAGAAAAGTAAACATTTTCCACCCGAGTCTACTCACTATTTGCACAGATTTCGTTTCACAGTCTTAGATAAACTATCATTCGCACTTTTGTGTTTTTTAACATTGTTTTTGAAAGGTAATCGGGCTTTGCCGAATAATATTTAGACTGGTCTCATCTACTCATTATGATTAATTTTTATTTAATAACAGATGACGTCAGATTTTCATGGGTTTTTGTCACTTGTTTGAAGCTTACATTTTCAGTCATAAACTAAAACAAACTGGCTTCTGGATCAATTGCACTCAAGGCAGCACATAACCCCAACAAACTTTGAACAGTCATAATTCCATGACTAACCGAGTTACAACAATTTGGTATCATTGTTTGTCTTGCAAAGAGCTGTGTACCGCATTAATTTTTGGTTGGTTTACTTGCTTTGCAGCATATCAACCCTTTTTGGGTTATTTAATGCCGAATCCAGTGATTTTGAAAATAGTATTCATGTTGCATCCAGTTATTTTGTAGAAGTTTTTATTCTTCAAACTCTTTGTATCTTCAATCGCTAGTTTGTAATGTTTGGTTTGGTTGTTTTATAGTGGATTTTAACGTTTTTGTTCCCTAAAGAACATGAGTTTTGCAATGGGAGAGGGAAAAGAGTTACAGTATTAGTTGGGTACATTTTAAGTAAAAACCAGTCAGGGGAGATAGAAAAAGGGGAAATGGGAAAAGGTGGGTTGTTGTTGCAGAACATAAGTTTTGCAAAAGGAAGTAGAAAAACAAAAAGCATCAATGTTAGGTGCATTTCGTTTCCGGACAGCTTGATCTGGTAGCACCAGGCATTAATTTTTGGTTATACATTGTGAAATTTGGCTAATGGATCAAAAGCACATAAAAACATTTTCTCATATTCAATAAACTTTAAGCCTTTAAGCCAATTGAGTTACGAAAATAAATTTGGTACCAGCATATGTGTATTGCAACGATTTATGTACCCACATCTAAAAGGTTTTAAATGTAATCAAAATAAAACTTAGTTTGAGATGGTTTGTTTTTTTTTACATCACTATATACAACTTGCCAAATGTAAAACTTTAAAATATGTCCAGTGTATAGCGCCAAAATATAAACTTCCATTCATTTTAGACTTGAAGAAATGTTTTATGTGCGTGAATCAATGTTTTAAAGTGAATCTTTGCGTCTTCAAAAATAGAAAAATGAAATAGAAAATTATTCTAATGCACAACAATGAAAGCATTTATATATTAATACCTTTAAAATATATGTGTACGGGCGCCATACTTTTCAGATTATTCAATCCGGAGATGAAAGGTGATAATATACTAAGAACTTTACGTTTGTATAGAGAAACGCTAATTTAATGTAGGTTTTTTTTTTTTTATAAATAGGATCTTCCGATCAAAGATGCAAGTAAAAAAAAAGAAAAAGAAAAAAAAATGATAAAAAAAAAATGTTGCTTTTGTGCTATACGTAAAACTAAAATATACCTTGTTAATCTTCTGGCTAGGATCCAAAAGTAGTATCTGTTCTGTCTAAATATTGTATAATGATATCTTGGGGTTCTCATTCACACCAGACATCCATACGATGGAAATAGGTCATACTCCTATAAGAATATCGGAGATAAACCGTAATAACCAGATATATTCTGACACTGTATCAACCAGATTATTTAGATAAATACTTTTACAGTTTTAACAAAAGGGATACAATAATATTGCGGGGTCTCTATTCACGCTGGACGCCCACAGAATGCGCAGCAGCAATATATTACATAAGATGCCGCTGTGGAATTTCCACAGGTCTCACTAGTCGAATTGATTTTCTTGTTCTTAATGAATCACCAATTTATCACAACAAAAAGCTACTCAAGGATACAGATTACATAAAATGGATGAATCGGTATTCAAATGATGAGGAATATTATGAGAATTAAAAATAATGAATGGAATGGACAAAACTTAATTATGAACAAAGAAGAGTCAAAAGAAATAACGTCCGATTCTGAAGATTTAAAAAATATCCGATTCACAACTTTCGATATGGAGTTGATTTTTCATAGATTAAAAAAATCCGATCAACTCCAAGCATACTTACAAGTTCGACTCTGCAATCCTGCTGAAAGACAACTTATGACAAGTATTTGCTGACATTGGATTGGAATACGAACATGTTGTAGTGTGCAGATAAGCAATCCTGTGATAATGTGTCAAGACGTTTGATCATTTTTATTGCTCTCTTCATAACTGAAGATGATCAAACAAGTTGCTTTTCAGATGCTGCAGCATCCTCTCTCCAAACTACCACAACTGCTATTATTTCAAAGTTTTCATTTTCCTAGATATGTTGCCTTTCTAAAGCTTGAGAATCCAGCCAACCCTACTATTTCATTCATATCTGGACAGCGGACAAATAAATTCATAGATTTTCCAAAGGTATCAATAAAAGTGATGCGATAGCAAGTCCAGTTCTGGTTAAGATTACTTCTAACTCTCATCCGACAATGCGACTGAGGACCACTTGTGAACTTTATATTCCCAAAGAACTTTCTCTTTTAGAGGAAGCCGGTTAAACCCGCATAGGGTTAGTGCCGTTTCCATTCCACAATCTGTTCCAGTAAGCACAGTACCATCGTCATTTATATTTCAGTAAAGATAACTACAGAAATTTGACTATTCATAATTCAAGTTTGATTTGGTAATTTTTTTTTTTTTTTTTTTTTTTAAATAGGTTAACAATGTAACAGCAGCTGAAAAAAAAAAAAATTTTAAATACAAGTGATAATTAAGGCTAAGTCTATATTTAAACTCGCTCATATGGCCAGACCATTTGGTGGGAGCCAGGAGAGTTTTAAAAAAAAAAAAAAAAAAAAAAAAAAAAAAGCAGCTTGTTAATTATGTTAAGTTTAATAAAAAAAAATAAATAAACTGCCTCTTCTATAATATAAATCTCACCTGTCTGCTTAAATGTATGTATGTACGTTTGTATATCTGCCTAAAACTTTCGACAGAGACAACAGATTTTCACAACATCAGTATTGTTTTGAAGCTCGACCTTTCGGACAACAAATATCAAAAAATTGGCTAAAAACATTAATTCCTTCACCATAAACTGGGCAGTTTTCTATGAGGAGGAGTTGTTTTTCGCTGATATTTTTAAAGTCATCCCCTCTTTTCGATTGACTAGCCTTAATTTAAACCTTTGCCACTTCCAGTTTGGCGATGGACGCAACGGCAAAGACGTCACTTTTTTTTTTCACATTCTTTTCCATCTTCGCGGTACGGGTTCGAGCCTACCCCTACTACCACTTTTTTTTTTTTTTTGTTACTTAAAACACATCTCCAAACACCTGAGCAGTGCCGGGCGTCCAGGCTAGTTACAAATAAACTAAAACAGTTAAAAAACTATCATTGCCATGAAAATAATGATAAAGCAGAGACAAACTCGCAACATCTCTTCTATGAGAAAGGTTGCAGGGAAGAGAAAAGGACATCCCCTACGAGGCTACAAAGTCTATTTTGAACTCTATCAAGACAAGATAAGTCCTTTCTAGCAGCTCTGCCCAAATGTGGCAACAGTATTCCATCCTTGGATGTACCTGGCTCTTATATAGATAGAGAATTGCATCCGCAGTGAGATATCTACTGGATCGATAGAAGGATCCCAAAAAATTGAAAAATTCTGTGTTTTAGCATTGGAACTAAAAGGGGAGGTGAACCATATATTATTTTTCCTTCTTAATCAGATTTATTGTGGTTAGGAGGCTGGTTGGTGTTGTAGGTAAGAGAGGTTGTGAAAATCATTGCTTCAGTCATTAGTCCTATTTTGATATTTTCTTTTAGTGCGGGACATCTGGGCGATAAACGAAGGGGGGGGGGGTATACTGAAAAAGATAAATTGAATAAAGGCATTATTATAGAACATAAAATTGTGTTCAAGCGTTTTTTGTCACTCTTGAGGAGATAGAAGGGATTATAGATTTTTGGATAGACTGAGAGTGGTTAGAGTGTTTATCTATATATCTATAAAAGTGAAAGTGTCTGTCTGTCTTTGTACATTTCCCTAAACAATAACTGTCAACTTTAAGTCTACAGACTCGAAATTTGATATACAGGGTACTGAGATTTCGGAAAATCTTTGTAATTGGTTTTCAAGGTGGGAAACGGACAAATGGAAAAGTTCCACAGGTGTGCAGTTCTAAGAAAGAAGCTTTGTTCATGGAATCTACATTTTGATTTCGGCACAGATAAGGAGTGGGGAAAATTACTGACAGTGGTTTCAGCTAGACGGGTGTTTTTTGTGAAAGATTGGCGAGGAGGGGGGGCAGAGATTGGAGCTCAGACGAGCACTTCCCATGAAAATAACAATAAAACAACGACAGGCTCGCAACATCCGTTCTGTGGGAGAGAGGTTGCAGGGAAGAGAAAAGGGCATCCCCCACTAGGCTACAAAGTCTCTTTTGTACTCTGTCAAGGCAGGATAGGCTGTTTTTAGCAGCTCCTGCCCAGATATGGCAGCAGTACTCCATCCTTGGACATACTTAGCTTTTATATAGATAGAGAATTGCATCAGTAGTGAGATATCTCCTGGGTCGGTAGAAGGATCCCACCATTTTTCCAGCGACCTTGGCGACCTTTTAATCAGATCCAGCATGCGGTTTTCAAAATCATCGAGGTAAAGTTGTTACCAGAGTGTGCAATTGTTTTCAATCCATAAAATTTAGCTGCCCTCCTTTCAATTTTATATGTTCTCTATGAGAATTGGGAGTTCATCCTTCAAAGTTTCTGGATGCGGTTGAACAGATGGAAGACGGGGTGTTTTAAGCTTGTTTTTAGAGTTCAAATCCAGAGATAGAATTATTAATTTATTATTTAAATGTTTTAAATATTATTACGTGCATAAACGGAAGACATACATGTACAATACAAAAGTAAGACAGACATGCAGGTTTCGACGTATCACTTCTCTTCGGTATGGCTAAACTTTGACAAGAATTGAACTCGTCACCGCTTGATAAATAGCCTGGTGTTTTACTACAAGACCAGGGGGACGTTATCAATTTTTATGCACGATTTTTATCACTTTAAATGCAAGATTGTTGATTTATTTATTTTTTATTAATGATTCTGTGGTAGTTTTTTTTTGTTTTTTTTTTACATGGGGGTCACCACTTATCAAGGCCTGAAGGCTACTCAGGTATTTTCTTCTTTCTTTACCACTTAAGAGAAGCTTCAAATAAACTTAATTTTTTACACCATACTAAAATAATGAAAATGCGAGACAAAAAATCGTGTTTACATTATCGACGCTATCAAACAACATTTCTATGTAGTGACGTTTTTGAAGCCGTTGACACACCCATGTTTAAAAAAATCTAGCAAAAATCAAATAACAGTCCTATTTTCCTGAAATTTTCTATATTTATTTATTAAATAAACTTACATAATAAAAGTAGGTTTCGTTAAATATAGAGAAAAAAAAGATTGTTTTTTTTAGGTGTTCCTATCCCCCCCCCCCCATATTTCATGTTACAAAAACTAAAAAAAAATTGTCGGTCGATAAAAATTTCAACATTTTTTAAAGCTGAAAAGATGAAATAATGGTACTAATGCATTTATTGATCCACACTATTTTTTAATCGTATTTCCAAGTTTAATTAAAGTTTTTTTTTTTTTTTATTATTCAATTGTAAGGTTAAAGTACAGAACAGGTACAAAACACTCTGCCCTCCCCATGTCAAAAATGGCATTTTAAATAATAACGTTATTATTCCAGCACTGATCAATAAGTGCACTGCAACCACTGCACTGCATGAGTACCAAAATTTTATCGTCTGTGTAGTTCGTTACTAAAAATCTTCGTTTCATAAAAGGTAAGTCTTATATTGCTTTTTATTGTACATTTTATTTATTCATAAATTTCTGCATAAATGATCTTCCATAGAAGTTGACTCAAACTATAATAAACACGAAATGATGACGTCACTACTTAATGTGTATAATGATGACGTTCTACACAACGGTTTGGAGATGCCTATGAAAGAAGGGTGAAACTTTTAAAGTTGCGAAGACTTTTTTTTTTTTTTTACTCTAACAAAGCTTATATTAATAATACCATCTATTTTTAATATTTAGATTTAATAAAATATCGTCAGACCGAGCGTCCTAAATTAGGAGATGAAAAAAAAATGAATCTCATAATGAGAGTTGTCTCCTTCTGCACAATGACAAATTGTAAAACAGCGCCGCTAACATAGCCCTACAAGTATTTGATCTAGTTAGGCAACAGTCGGTTTAGTCCGGTTCACATTCTATAGAAGCACGGTCATTTTCATATTTTTTACTTTTTGCTGGGGAAAAAAGCAAATTAGATTAACATGTCGACGTGAAATGCAACCATTTCCCAAAAACAAGTTGTCGGCGTAAAATAAAACACTAAAAACAAAATAAAAGGCAACAATTTAAAAAGTGCACTGCCACTGCAGGCACTGGCCACTGCACTAGCACTTTCCGCGCTATTTTTTTATTTAATTTTAATTTTTTTTTAATAGTATTTTCAAGTTTAATTTAATTTTTATGACATTTGGGGTTTGTATTACTATACACAGATTCTAAAAAGTTGTCAAAAGAAAAAATATATTATATAACAAATATTATCAAAGGCAAGATAAGTTACTTTTCTCCCTAACTGGATAAATTTTTTAGTGTTTTTATTTAATGTAACATGTTTATTCAGCTCGAAAAACAGCGTTTACCGATGTTGAAAAATTTGGTGCTAAATGCACTTACTGATCCGCGCTATTTTTTTTAAATCGTATTTCCATGTTTGATTAAAGTTTTATGTTTTTTTTTTATTCAATTGCAAGGTTAAAGTACATAATAGGTACAAAACACCCTCCCCTCCCCATGTTAAGAATGGGTTTCTAAATAATATTATTTCAGCACGGATCAATAAGTGCACTAGTACCATTTTAAAAAAATAAAAATAATACGGAATATAAATATATTAGTAAAACTAAAATGTAAATAAATCATTTTTATTAATTTCCTGTTTCAGGAACTCGAATTTAACTTTGTGTGGTTGCCTTTCAGCTGTTGTCGTAAGTCGTTACCGGATTTTACCGAATAAAAACGGGCAACCGTGGAGGGGGGGGTGAGTTTATATAAGAACCGAAAAATGTTTAGACTTTAAAAGAAAAATGGATATTATCGAGAGAAATATTTATTTCTTTTAATAAATAAAATTTTAAAAAATTGTTAATATCCAAAATAAAAAAAAAGGTAACCATTTTTTTACCTGAAGCGGATTTCGAAGATCGACTGAGAAAAACATGTCTGACTGGGCGAAAACTGAGTCTCGTCGCACACGACATCGTCATTTTGAATGGACGGGGAGGATAAAACTCGATAAAAACAGCCGATTATTTCTAGTTAAAATGAATAAGAATTAAATACTCGTAGAAAACCGGCCATGCATGTTTTGTCCGGTGGGAGAATTAAAGCTGTTTAGACTTCAAACAAGCCGACATGTAAATAAAAATAAAAAAAAAACATGGACGTGTTGTTGTTTCGGTGAAATTGAAATACGTGGAAGGAGACAAAAATAACTGCAATTTGATTGGCTAAAAATGTTTAAATGATCATAAAAGTTTTTTAAATGTTTTTTTTTTTTTTAAATATGATGATTATTATTATCAATTTATATATTTTAGTGAAAATAAGTTGTGGATAAATAACATAGTTATTTATTGAACGGTCGTTGTGCGCATCTGGTTATTTACTGCGAGATCACTCTTTCCTTCGCCGCTAACGATGCTGAAAAAAAGATGGTGTCTTAACAGCACAACAAATAGTACGTTTTTCCGATTCTAAGAATTATTTTTTATATATAAAAAGCTCGAAAAACAGAAACATATTTTCAATACTTGCTTTCAGTTTATAAATAATTTTAAATGCATAAAACTAATTATTTCTCCACAAATGTAGAAACGGAGAAACAGTATAATTATTTCTCTTCTGTGCTTCTGTAGTTCGAGTGAATAACATATTTATTCAAACGTAATGTTTGCAAACACAAGTCCCTCAAAAGCGTGTGAAAGGGGAGGGGTGTAATGGGCCAACAGGTACTAATGTAGAAGATGGGTACCAAATAATAGTTTGTATTATTCGCATTAATCGAGCTAATGTTCTCCTCTAAATTCTTATTTGCACAGATAACATTCAAGATGAGAACATTAATCCGATTAATTCAAATAATACAATAGGGACTGCCAAAACAATGTGAAAAAAAGAAAACATGATTCTGTGACGTCAGACTTGTGTTAACTATAAGAACTATGGAAAAGCAGAAACGACTTAATGATTTTTTAAACTCTTTGTTTATCTTTTTCAAACTGAAATTAATAATTAATCTTTGTTATAATTTTGTTAGGTTTTAAGATTTACATAGTTTAATGATTAATAATATTATAAACATTTGTATATTGTAAGAAATTTCTTTCCTACACACTCAATTTCCTCCCTGCATAAGCAAATGAATTCCACAAACAAAAGCCATACCTTTAAACTCGAAATTTATTCACAAATAATAGCAATGAAAATTCTTTGGTTCTGGTATAGTCCTTTTGCAAAACGGTGGCCTGATTTGCTCTCATATGCATGGAGCCTTTAGTTCAAATTCCTATTGTTGGAATGTTAGTTTGTTGTTCCTTTGGAAGGATCCATGAATGTTCATGGTAAACTCGGCGGGAATGATGGCGCCTATAATTAGGACTCAAGATGAAATGAGATAAGATCCATTATTTGGAAAATAAACATACAGAACAGTTCTTGAATGTCATCCTCAATTCCGATAAATACAGCAATATAAGTTGTCCTTCGTTCACCAACTGTTTGGTGTTCATGAAGGAATTGTCTTGGCTCCCTCAAGAGAGAACCACTGTGTTGAGTCTATCGCGATGGCAAATTTTTGTTAGACTAAAAATAAAAGCATGATACAAAAAGGGCGCAAAGCAATTTACTTGACTCATTCAAAATTAACCAATCATGGAACGGCTAGTAGAACTGTGTGGCCGGCCTAAACAAGAAAGATGGCGGTTGTATATGGAATTTCTCACACACTGCCAAGGAGGAGAGTGTTACGTTATACATTTCAATGTGTTCTTATTAGTAAGGATAATGTATGTTCTTTTGTTTTCATGTTAAGAAGGATAAGAGTCTTAAGTGTTCATGTTGTAAGATATCTTTGAGGTTCATGTGTGTGACCATGTTGTGAGATATGGATTTGAGAATATAGAGACATTAACACATTAGTGAAATATATATAAAGAGAGGCTGAGAGTTTATAAATGTGCGCGATTGCATATAAATACATTTTGAGAAAGTGTTTTCATATCTAGATAGACAGACCAATAATTGAGAGGCTTGCATTTATGCCGATGGATTGACAGGTTGGCATTTATGCTTTGACAGTTCATATGAACGGGAGTGTTTGTATAACATAAATAGACACATATACTTTCTAACACATATATTTTTTAGATGATGAATTTCAAATAGTTTGTACACATAAATAGACAATACCTTTTTCATGTAATGATGGACACAGGAGACGGCAGTTATCAAAACACGTTGAACATTTATTCTTCCACTTGAACCGGTTGGTGGCTTTGCGTTCAGGAATTCAAAGGTTCACATATTAAGTTTCAAAAGTGATTGTCTCGCTTCTAGACGATTGAAACCCATGTCTGCACCCAGACTATCGTCTGTCGATCTCAAACTCCCTCTGAGTTTCTCACTAACTCTCCAACTAACTAACTCTCACTTCCTATATTGAGAAATCCATGCATGTCCGGTCACGTGACCAAACTCACGTGCCACCAACATGCGCGACCTGCACGTTTCCGACATTCTGATTTCCCAATAACCTATTTTTTCTTTTGTTGTTTTCACAAAGGAATTCAACCTGCATATCTAATTCATAATTCATATATTTTATTATCCACATTCTTTTAACAATGAATAGTTTATTTATTATTTATTTCATCAGAATTAACAATTTACTGGACATTCCATTTAAACCTATTGTTCTTTAAAACTTATTTCCAGGGTTCGATTTCTGCTTTCTCTCATTTTATTTTCATTTTAAGTAGATCTCTCTATTTTTATACTTACATGAAAAGGGGACAGCCCTTATCATGTAACAAGAGGAAAAAGTAATGGATAATCATTACTTTTTCCCAATACAAGTTAATTAATAAAACGGTCGGATAAATGACAAATAGCAAGTTAATCCAATAAACATAAGTCTTAACTCAGACAAATTTATAATTTCAATATGTTTTAATTCAGTTAAATTTATTAACTTTAATATGTTGATTTTTTGACAATTCAAATTGAGATTCAATAATTATAACTTTAATTCAGTTAAAATTTCTTTATATTAATATATGTGTGCCACTGTCTGTTGTCAATTTTCAGTTTAAACTTCAAAATTCTCATGCATCCAAACATTAGCTAATTTCCATTATATGGACTGACCTGAGGAGCTTCATCCTTCCAATTAGAACAAAGCCACTCCCCTAAGGTATATTGCTGATTAACTCCCACCCAGCTGAAATGGTACCAACTATCACAGGAATCACAGCACACCATTGGTGATGTTCCATCATTAGGAACAGAACAGGTTGGACAGAAAAAGAGACTTCCTTCTTCTATAAACTCAGTTGATGCAATATCATCATTACCCTTAATTTACAAGGGTACAAGATTTTTTAAGGAATGAACCTGTTCGCACCCATCCTTAAGAACAACCGTGGAATGAACATTATTGTCGCTTCCAGTAATTAATTTAATTATTTTACCAAGATTCCAAAATTGTCTGGTTTTGTTGGGAGTTTTAATAAGTACTATTTCTCCAACAGATAACTTGGGGGCACAATTGCTCCCAATTTTGGCATCAACTTCTCTTAATGACAAGCGGTAATTATTATGCCAGATATGATTGAATTTTTCAACAAATTTATTGCTCATTTCAAGAGAATGTAATAAGGCAGTCCTATTTGGGGGGGGGGTCAGGACATAATTCAGAATCATAACGTGGTTGTTAGCCGGTTTGAAGAAAATGATTTGGAGTTAAAATACTAAAGTCTTTGTCGGCAGAAACAATATAAGTGAGGGGTCTGTCATTTATTGCCTTTTGCACATCAGAAAGTGCAGTCAGAAATTCAAAATAATCCAACTTTCTTCTGCCCAATAGTTTCCTCAAACATTGCTTGACAGTTTTAATTAGTCTCTCCCAGGCTCCCCCTTGCTAGGCAGATTAAAAGGGAATTGTTCGATGGACGATGTGTATGGATTTAAATTGTTCCTTCAGCTCATCTGATTCAAGCATGTTCGATAACAATATTCGGCTCAGAGTATCAGCTAGAGTCATTTCCCATCCTGGTATGTACTCTATTTGCATCTGATATCCCTGTAACTTGATCAGCATTCGCTGCAGTCTAGGACGTGCACTAGTCAGTGGCTTCTGTAAAATCATGATGAGTGGCTTATGATCAGTGAGTACCTTAAATTTATGGCTGTATAGGGATATGTGGAATCTTTGGACCTCAAATACAATTGCAAGAAGCTCTTTTTCTATGCATGCGTGACACTTTTCAGTGTCTGTTAGAGACTTTGATGCATATGCAATAGGTTTTTTGTTTTGCATTAATGCAGCTCCAAGTCCTTTTAAACTTGCGTCCGTTTGTAGTGTTGATATTTCAGTCGTGTTAAAATATGTTAACGTAGAATTTTTTAGTGTTGGTATTTCAGTCATGTTAAAATATGCTAATGTAGAATTTCGGCTAATTGCTGTTTTGAGTTTTTCAAAACGTTCCTTGTGATGTTCTTCCCAAAGAAAGGGTGCGTCCTTCTTTAATAGTCCTCTTAAAGTATGTGTCTTGTCAGCAAGGTTAGGAATAAATGGTGACAAGTATGTGATAAAGCCTAAGAATTCTTGTAGCTCTTTCTTACAGGTTGGGTATGGCATGTTTTGTAGATCTTTGAGCTTTTCTGGATCCGGACTGACACCATTTTCACTATAGATCATCCCAAAGAAGGATATGTTTTTTGATTTGATTTCACATTTTGTAGAATTGAACACGAGACCATTTTTAGCAGCTACTTGCATGAACTTTTGTAGAATCTGGTTGTTCTTCATCCGTTTTACTATCGACAACAACATCGTCAGCGATTCCCATTGCACCATCAACTTGTTCATTTAGAAAATATCTTGTGATCATTTCATTTAGAAAATATCTTGCAATCAAAATAGTAGTCTCTGAAAACAGTACCTACCATAAGGAGCTTGGAATGCTGTTAGTGGTTGAGACTCACTATCCAGGTGCATTGACCAATAACCAGCTTTAGCGTTCAGTTTATAAAATAGCTTGGCACCTGCAAAATGGTGTGTTAGTTCTTCCACTGTAGAAATGGCATGATCTGGTTTTTTGAGTCCTGTATTCAGGTGTCTTGGGTCCCATCGTTTTTATGTGACTATGCTAAACTCGAAACCCAATCTGTTGGCTCTGTCACCTTTCTGATAATATTGTTTTCAACCATGTTATCAAGTTCCTGCTTTATCCTGTCTTTTAGAGCAATTGGTGTTTTTCTAGGTGCATCGATGTGCAGTGATATGCTTTTGTTGAGTGAAAGCCGCATAGACCCTGGCATGGAACCAATTTTATCAAACTGATCTGGGTGCATCTGCATCAGGTCTTTTATTGTATTGACTGGTGTTGCAGCAGGAGGCTGATGTCTATCCTCTTTCCTGATTGTGCAGTGAAGGGTGACTAATTTGAGCTGTTCTAGTGAGGGTAATCCTAGAACTGCTTGCCCTTGTACATCTACAATGAAAAACACTGTTGTGCCAGTCTGTTCCATTGTATTTGCATGGAATATTGATGCTACCATAGCATTTTATCGGAGTAACATTATATGATATTAGTTTGTTTTTCCTTGTTTTCTATGTTTGGGAAACCATAGGCATCTAATTTCTCCAGGAACATTCTACGATATGTAGAGACTGGTAAGGTGTTACCTTGGGTTCCTGTATCAATTTTCACCCCCAACCTGTGGACTCCATTTCTGTTGGGCAATTTAATGTTTACATAAACAAAAGCTTCGTCTCTCTGGATGATAGACAACGTTTTAATGCTGTTAAAAGTAAGGCTTTCAAGTTGTTCATCTATTCCTTGAGTATTGCACATTGCATCAGCTTGGATGGGCTGTCTTTTCGTGGACTCGTCTCTCTGACATTGTGGTTGATACTCCGGCTTTGACCTTTTGTAGTCTCTGCTTTGTGACTTCAATCTTTGCTGTGGTTTTGTTTTGCTTGATAAACAAACTGCTGCCCAGTGGTTATCTTTACCACATGTTTTGCATTCTGATCCATATGCTGGGCAAGCTTCACGACGAAGTTCATGGCTTCTCCCACAATTAAAACAGTTATTAAATTTCTTAGAACGTTTTGATGTTCTCATCGGCTGGATAGTGGTGCTACTATTTTCGTTGCTATTTAACATAACCCTGAGTTGTTTTAGATGTATGTTAGAAGCTTCATACATTTTTCCAATGCGAATAGCTTCTTCTAATGTTAGGGTATTGTCTTTTCCCAACAACTCCTTTTGGAAATCTACAATTGGAGTGCTGGCGATAATAAATACAATTATACGTTGTTGTTGATCAGACTTGCATAACGAACATTTTTGTGTGAGTCGTCTACATCTATTTACGAAATCATCCAACGATTCATCTTGCTTTTGTCTGTAGGACATTAATTTTAATCGATTCACTCTAAAATTCTCTTTTGGCTCGAGCTGTTCTATGAATTGATTAAATATAAATTCAGGAGAGTTTTTTTTTTCTTCTTCCGATAATGTCCAGGTGTTAAATCTTCTAAGTCCCTTATCCCCGATTTGCAGTAAAATATAACTTATTTGTTGTTCTGTTTTTATTTTATTAAGAATAAAATACATTTGCAAACGTTGTTTGAAAAGTTTGAAAGTTTCTGACCGGTTTTCTGTTAGCCAATTCATTGAGGGAATATCGTTTCGAGACATCGTAATATAGACAGTAATAAAAAAAAGAGATAGTAGCAGTAGCAACAAGTTTTTAAAAATTGGCGCCGAAAAATACGAGAAGTTAAATTACACGGAGTGTTAAAAAAGAAGTGAATCCAAATACCTGATAAATATTTGTATTCTGTGAAAAGACTTTTTTTTTCTTTCTTTTCTTTCCACCTCCAGACGAAATATTTTCAATTGTTTTCAAAAGAATGTTTGCTTTCCGTTGTTTTTTTTTTTTTTTTTTAAGCAATTTTTCTTTTTAAAATCCTCATCGTTGCCACCCTGTTAAATTTTTGTGTGCGTGTGGGTGTGTTGATGCTTGAATTATAGCAGAGACATTTAGATGAACAAATGATTTATTAATATATATATACATAAGGAAAAGATATACACATGTTAACTAGTCCATGTCTGAGCGGAAAGTGACGTCCTTGTATATATTCATATGCCAAGGACCCACAACTGTTGTGCATATGAAAATAGTTCTATGATATTACTACACCATCATTTTATTTTCTCCTCTTCCACCCCCCAAAAACATTTTCACCCACTACCTACAAAAATTTTCACCCACTACCTAGAAAATTTTTCACCTACTACCTAGAGAATTTTTCATCCACTACCTAGAGAATTTTTCACCCACTACCTAGAGAATTTTTCACCTACTACCTAGAGAATTTTTCATCCACTACCTAGAGAATTTTTCTACTACCAAGAGAATTTTTCATCCACTACCTAGAGAATTTTTCACCTACTACCTAGAGAATTTTTCATCCACTACCTAGAGAATTTTTCATCCACTACCTAGAGAATTTTTCATCCACTACCTAGAGAATTTTTCACCTACTACCTAGAGAATTTTTCATCCACTACCTAGAGAATTTTTCACCTACTACCTAGAGAATTTTTCTACTACCAAGAGAATTTTTCACCTACTACCTAGAGAATTTTTCATCCACTACCTAGAGAATTTTTCATCCACTACCTAGAGAATTTTTCATCTACTACCTAGAGAATTTTTCATCCACTACCTAGAGAATTTTTCATCTACTACCTAGAGATTTTTTCATCTACTACCTAGAGAATTTTTCATCCACTACCTAGAGAATTTTTCATCTACTACCTAGAGAATTTTTCATCCACTACCTAGAGAATTTTTCATCCACTACCTAGAGAATTTTTCACCTACTACCTAGATAATTTTTCATCTACTACATAGAGAATTTTTCATCTACTACCTAGAGAATTTTTCATCCACTACCTAGATAATTTTTCATCTACTACATAGAGAATTTTTCACCCACTACCTAGAGAATTTTTCATCTACTACCTAGAGAATTTTTCTTCTACCAAGAGAATTTTTCATCTACTGCCAAGAGAATTTTTCATCTACTACTAAGAAATTTTTCACTTACTACCAAGAGAATTTTTAAAAAAGAACAATTGCTTTCATTTGCTACCAAGAAAATTTTTTCAATAACTTTCACATTATCAGGCATTTCACCATTTTGTTCTTTTCCCAAGAAAATAATCAGAATTTTATTTTTCATTTTAACCAGGGTTGCGGAGTCAGAGTCGGAGTCAGAGTATGAGTCGGGAGGAGTTGGAGGTTTTAGCTGGAGTCGGAGTCGGATTTCTAAAAGTACTAGGAGTCGGAGTCAGAGTCAGGATTTTTTATCCGACTCTGACTCCAACTCCTTAAGTCAAATCAATTTATTTTTTTTACATGGTTTTCCTGTTTGGTTTTACCAGTTTTTTCTTTTTGTTTTATTACATTTTTACCCCAAACAAGGCACGTTGCCATTTTGATGTACTGGGTTAATATCAGAGACCTAAGATGCAGGGGTACTATGTAGAGAGTTTAGCAGCAAGGTGTGTTCACATTTTTTTTTTTTATTTATTTATTTACACAGTGATCACCACTTATCAAGGCCCGGAAGCCACTCAGGGATAAGGGTTATTGCAAGTACATTACGTTAGTGTGGAGATTTGATGAAGTGTTTACTTAAGGGGGCGGTTCATTAGAAATTTGTTAACATTGGACTTGAATCAATTGAAACATTACCCTTGAACTTCTGCATCAGTACAGTTGGGGAAGCAGGAACCCGGAAGATAATTCCAAAGTCTAGCAGTTCTGGGGAAGAAACTATTAGAGTAGAAGGTTTTCTTACATCTAGGGATCTCTACTGTGTAAGGGTGGGACTTCGCTGCTTGTTGGGTTTGTTGGGGAATTTTCATCAGGGGGGTACAAGAGTTTGTAGTTCGTCAGAGTATCCACCATTAAAATACTTGTAAAACAGTCAGAGGAATGCAACATTTCGTTGATGTGACAGGGACTGTAGCTAGATGAAAGTTCAGGACCTATCAAGTTGGCGACTCTTTTTTGAACTCTGTCCAAGAGCGAGAGACTAGTAGCAGGTGCACCAGCCCAAATGTGACAGCAGCACTGCACTCCATACATGGACGAATTGCGGCTTTGTAGAGGTACAGGATACTTTCAGGCATAAGCAACTTTCTAGCACGATAGAGAGAGCCCACCTTTGCAGCAGCCTTGGCAATGATCTTGATGTATCTATTCCAACTCATGTTTCCTGTGAACGTTAAGCCAAGGATTTGAAAGAAGTACTTTCAGGTAATTTATCTTTAGTCATAGCTATTGGGGGTTGGTAAGGTTTCATGTAATTTTTAAAAGAAAATGAGCTTTGTCTTGGCAGCATTGAACGTTATCATCCATTTTTTACTCTATTCCACTACAGACTGAAGGTTTTCTTCTTGGGTTTCTGCCATTATCTTAGATATGTGCTCATTAGATTTCCCCAAATGCCTGCTATAGAGTGTAGTGTTGTTAGCAAATATACCTATCTCAGAGACAATTTTATCAGGTAAGTCATTTATGAATATCAGAAATAATAAAGGACCAAGGATCGATCTCTGGCATACAACCGCTATTATATCATATTGTTTGGATGTACGCTCATCGAGGACAACCTGGATTCTACTCTCATTTAAGAAGCATTTAATTATGTTAAGTATTCGTCCAGTAATACCATAGGATTTTATTTTCATGAGAGTACTATCATGTTATATTCTGTCAAAAGCCTTAGATATATCTAGGGCCACTTCCCTCCTTTCCTCTGTTTTATCCAGTGCTTGGTATATATGTTCAGAGATTACAGTTAGAATATCTGAAGTAGAAGGGCTTGTCTAAATCTATATTGAGTGTCAGACAGAAGTTTAGCAGCTGTAAGGTGGTGGACTAGAGCTTGTTTAATTATGGACTCAAAGATTTTGGCGAAAGGAGGGAAGCGGCTAATTGGGCGAGAATTTAATGGGTTAGTTCTTTTGCTAGAGCTTTTGGAAACTGGTACCACAGAAACAGTTTTCTAGCAGTTAGGAAAGCAAAGTTCGTTAAGGCATTTGTTAAAGAGTTTAAGGAGAACTGGAGCAATCTCAGTGGAGCATTTTTTTAATAGCATAATGAGATCAGGTCCACATGCTTTTAAGGTGTCTATGTTTTTTATGAGACCATATACTTGAGAAGGGGTGATTTTCAGATACTTGTGTGGTTTCTGTCTGCTGAGGAAAATCAAAGAGGGAATGGTTTGCTGGGTCCAAGGTGGAGTTTGAAGCAAAATGATGGGCAAGCATGTTAGCATTCTCCGATGATGTGCAAACAACCTCGTAATTATTTACTACACTTTTATAGATTTTCCAGAAATCACAAGTTCCTAATTTCTGCACTTCAATGCATTTTCTGGTGGTTTTGGTATATTCACTCTTAACTGTTGCTACTTTTTCTTACAATTACTTCTAGCTTCTATAAACTTTTGTCTGTTTGTATAGGACTTATGCCGGATAGATCTATGGTATGCATGTTGCCTCTGAGCAATGGCAGCTGTGCAAGTAGAAGTAAACCATTGGAAAGAGTGGGATTTGCTATAGGACTTCCGTCTAGGAACGTGCTTCAATTGCTGCTTTGAACCATTCAGTAGTTTCATTTATGCACTGTTCTGCAGGAAGAGAAAAAATATTTCCCCACATGATATCTAATGGCATTCCAATCAGCCCTGTTGTAGTACCTTGTTGTTTTGAGCAATGGCTCTTCAACTTGCAGTCAAGAGTTTAGAGTGATTCTATCATTATCACAGCGTGATCAGTATTTCCAAATGGGCAATTAGTATTTGTTACATAATCCTCAGGAACTGTTGTCAGAAATTGATCCAAAAGTGAGGCTGTCTGGTCCTGACGATCTGAGAGACAGGTCGGGAATGTTATTGTCTGTGTCAAGGAATGGGATATAGAAAAGTAATGGATGATGCTACCAGCTGTGTCATTGTAGTTAGAGAAGCCAAGCCAATTTCTGTGATGGGCGTTAAAGTCACCAAATACATGTATTTGGGCGCTAGTGTCAAGGGAGAGTGCTACAACTATGCTGTCAGAGACATGATTGATTATAGCACAGTCCTGGGTTGATGGAGAGCGATAAAGAAAATACAGGTAACTAACGTTATGTTGTAAAGTTAGTTTAAAGCACATGAAGATTCCCTAGACATGGGGGGACGGTGTTAGGAATATAGACCCTAAGTCTGTGCATGTGTCTGTCAGAGCCCTTACGACAAAGTGGAAGATAACCAGACATATTAAAGTGATTAGATGGGATGGAGGAGTGCAATTAAGTTTCACTTAGTGCTAAGATATCCGGGGAGTTTGCTAGGAGGAATGATCCAACATAATCTAAGTTAGTTAGAAGTCCACAGATATTTGTAAATGCAAGTCTCAAGGGAGGAGGCGAATTCTTTGAGTTTCTGTCTGGTTTGAAAGTTTTTTTGAATTGAGCTGCCATTTCATTTTATTTCATAGTTTCAGATCTAGGATGAGGTGCTGTGCAAAACGGATGTGCATAGCCACCACCATGCAACACAAGTAGACCATCAGCCGGCTTCCTACCTACAGGAATGTGGTCTCGGGAATGCCCACAAGAGATGAGTGCAGGGCCCCTTTCCATGCGCGACATTGCACTACAAACATCCCAATGTTATACAACTGATCATAAAGCAGCCGCTCTAAGTGCTACCAAAGAGTAAGGGCTTCTGTACTGTCAGTCGGAAACAGCAACCAGCAACTGTCAAACTGGTACCCTTAAACCTGTCTGACAGCAGTCCAATCATGTTAGCATATATGGTAAACAAGAACCCCCAAGATGCCTAACTATAGAATGATGCAAATGTTGGGGACGGCATTCATTGCCCTAGTCAGGAAACAAGGCTAAGCACTTGATGTCTCTGATAAGTTCCTTCGGCTGCACCTCTGCTCCTGGCTAACAGGCAAAGAAGGAGTATGGAAGCTGGGCGATAGGCAGAGCCTATCTACTTCTTAAGCAGTTTAGGTTTGCAAACTGGTTATTTGATCATGTCCCCAGCTCTAGGGAGTTTGTTGTCAAGGACTGAGGAGGCCTCCCTCCCCTGTTTCATGCCAAGATGTATGAGGTCAGTGGCACAGGTTTACAAATCAAAATTTTCCTTCTAGATGGATGACCTGACCAGATCTATGGGTCCATCAGCACCAAAAGGGGGTTCCTCATGCCTGGTTTCAAAGCCAGGTCTTTATATGTCCCTGAAGTGATAGTTTGGATTAATAGAGTTAGTATCAAAGAATTAGTATCTGCTTTGAAGTTACACTCCTCAGAATAGGATTAAAATTGGAAGATGTGGTTACGTTTTGAAAGGAGGTATCTATGAGTATGGCATGTAGATTTAAGGTTAATATCTACTAGGATTAAGAAAAGATCAAATATGGTTTGTGGATTAGTGACTAATTGGAAATTATAGTATTAGGGTTAGGGTACGTTTTGAAATGTGCTTTAAGTGTTAGCTTTCATGTAAAGATAATCCCCAATACTTTATCCCATCTAAGTGAAAGAAAGATATAGTTGCTAGTTAATACCGATCACTTATAATTTGGGCACAAACTATGGCTATTAGTTATCTATTTTATAGATATTCTATAGAGTATAAATATAGGTTAAGCTAATGCATGCCTTAGCAATAGATGTTTAGTATTTATCGATTTTTAAAGGATTAGCTTACTAAAATATAGGACCCTAACCCTAACCCTAACCCTAACCCTAACCCTCCTCCCAAGGTACATGCAAACTATATGAGTTTATATCAGCTTGAGGAGAAGAGCAATTGTTTTTTGTTCATTTGGAACAGGAGAGATGATATACTTACAAGAATACAGCATTAAATTATACAATATAGATATTGTGTAATAAATTGCGAACAGACGGGCTTACCTGACAAACGCTCGAGGTGTGCACTCTGCAAAGCGGGCACGTCCAAAGAAAAATGGCAAGATGGCGGCGGCCGGTTAATATTACCAAGTAATCATGCACAATCTTGTGTTCTCTCGCACACACGAGAGTTCAGCTTAGCATAAAAACGGGTCACTGTGAGCAAGAAGGGAGAAGGAAAAACGTAGTCAAGACAAAGACGACGCTTCTGACGACTGAGAAGAAAAAAGAAGAAAAAGAGCAAGAAGTAGAAGAGGAAGAAGAGAACGATACATGAGAAGACGAGGTGTGTGCGGTTTTGAGTAAATCGAAACAGACAGAAAAAAAAACTCTGATTACAGATATACAGGAATTTGGGGAGGATTTAAGAGTATAAGGATTTTTAATGTTTATCATGCAAAACAGACAGGCAGATGTCTTGGAGGCAAAGTATTATCACTTTAAAGCAAACATGGAGCTGGTGACTCAAACAAATTACTGGTTTGCAAACCTAACTTGCTTAAGGAGTAGATAGGTTCTGTCTATAAGCGGCTTTCACACTTTTTCTTTGTCTATTAGCCAGATCAGACGAACAATACCAGGGACTCACCAGAGCCATTTTGTGCTTGGCCTTGTTTTCTGACTAGGACATTGAACGTTGTTCCCCCTATTCCCTATTTTAAATTTCGCTCTTTCTCTCAGAAACTGAGAAAATTGGGTTTGCTTGCATGCCACTTGTCTGAGAGGTTGAGGGTAACTGATTGACACTTTGTCTGATTGCTGTTTCAACTCTTCCCCTAACCTGAAATTAAACAAAAACGTAATGAAATGACAACCCAAATAAATATCATGATAAAACCAGACAACCACCCAAACAAAACCAATTCGCCTCCACCCTTGAGGCTCGCTTTCACAAATATCTGTGGGCTTAGAGGTAATATAGATGATGTAGAGTCTTACTTTTTAGTAAACTCCTCGGATATCTTAGCATTAAGTGAAACAAACTTACTCTTCAATCACCTCTAACTACTTTAACATAACAGGATACCTCCCTCTTTGTTGTAAGGTCTTGGATAGATGTATGAACAGGCTTGGAGTCTATATTCGTAGCACCCTCCCTTAAACTAGAGAGAAAAATCTTGAATCGGATGACCGGGCTTTTATGTGCTTTCGACTAACATTTCATCACTGCATTAGTTACTTATATTTTCTCTACCATTTTTTATCAAGTCAGGATTGTACCCTAATCGATCATGTCTTTGATAGTATATCTGCAGCACTTTCCTTGGATAGTAATGCCTAAATACATAGGTTTGCTGACTTTAACATCCACCATAAAAATTGGCTTGGTTTCTCAGGTTACACAGATGCAGCTGAATGCTCTACTTATAGTTTCTCTATAGCCTATTCCCTCACACAGACAGTAATGTTTCCAACTGGCCTACCAGATCGTGAACCTCAGCAGGTTACATTTCTAGACCTATTCCTCACCACAGTACCTGAGGATTGTGTGACTAATGCCCACAGTCCACTAGGAAATGCAGACCACCTAGTGGTATCAGTTGACACCACATTTAAATCCTAACCTCAAGGTGAGGACGCATTACTCGAAACAACAAGGTACTACAACAGGGCTGACTGGGAAACCATTAGCGAACACATCCGAGATGCCCTATGGACTGATATCATCTTGCTTCCGGCTGAACAGTGTACCACTGAGAAAACTGAATGGTGCAAAACGGCATTGAAACACATGTTCCCATACGGAAGTATTATAGCAAGCCCCATTCACCCCCCATGGTTCACTAGGCAAAAATACATAGATGCCTGGAATCATTGTAAGAGTGAAATAGCAACAGTCAAAAGAAAGCATGCTGAAATAATCAGGGAACACATTGAATCACAAAAGATGGGAACTCGTGATTTCTGAAAAATCTATAATTGTGTAGTGAATAAAGGACAATCAGTAATTCCTTCACTGAGCAACAACCAGAAGGTTGCATGCATGGCAATGGAGAAGGTGGAACTGCTTGCCTGGCGATTCACCAACTCCACCTTAAAGCCGACAAACAACTCCCTCTCAAATTTCCCTATGTGGACTGAAGCCACGTTAGATGATGTAAAAATCATCCCTTATGATGTCCGTGATATCATAAAAAACTTAGACACCTCAAAGGCCTGATCTCATCCTTGCTATACTAATTAAGAAATGTTCAGCTGAGCTAGCCCCTATACTTCCCAAGCTCTACAATAAATGCCTTGTTGAATCTTGCTTCCTTAATAGCACAGACCCTCTCAGTTCTCACCCCATTAGTCTCCTCCACCTCTTTGCTAAAATCTTGGAAACCTTAATTAATCAAGCACTAGTTCACCACCTCGCAAAACCAAATCTCTCTGACAAACAGTATGGATTCAGGCAATGTCGTTCTACTGCAGATATTTTAATATTCATCTGCGAACGCATTTACTATTTACTGGATAAGATGGGCGAAGCCATAGCTGTAGCCCTTGATATATCCAAAGCCTTTGACAAAGTCTGGCACAAAGAGCTGTTAATGAAAATTAAATCATATGTTATAACTGGATGTATACTAAATATAATTAGATCCATCTTAGACAATAGAAGCATACAGGTTGTCATTGACAGACGTACATCTAAGCAGCATAACTTTTATGTAGGAGTGCCTCAGGGGTCAATCCTTGGACCATTATTATTCCTGATATTCATAAACGATCTCCCTGATAATATTGTGTTTGAGATAGGTATATTTGTTGATGATACAATGCTCTATAATATGCATGACGGAAAAACAGATGTAAATACATCTAAGCCAATTTCAGAATTGTTAGAAAATGACCCCCAGACCATGATGGAATTGGGCCACAAATGGATGGTAACATTTATTGCTAGTAAAACTAAGCTCCTCTCCTTTAACAATTACACCTCTCCAACTGCCTATATCGATGACAAATAACACCCTAACCAAGAATTCTGCCTTCAAACTCCTCGGCCTAACATTTACAGGCAATATAAACTGGAACAAATACATAGAGGACATTGCAAAGACTGCTGCAAAGAAGGTGGATTCCCTCTATCGAGCTAGAAGACTATTCATACCATTCGCCCATGCATGAAGTATTGTTGTCAATCTAATCGGTCCCACTATCAACTAAACTCTAGCCCTTGTGCCACTGTTGCATCCCAATGTTGCATCTCTGTGCCTGTTTTACAAATATTTTAATGAAATGTGTTCTGATGAACTCGTTTCACTTGTACCCCCTCGCCATAGATATCTCCAACAAGTCCGCTTAGCAATAAGATCTCACTCCTTCACTGTTGAGATCCCTATATGCCAGAAAGCTTTCTATTCTAATAGTTTCTTCCCTCGAACAGCTAGACTTTGGAATTCCTTTCCTGCTACCTGCTTTCCTGGTCGTACTGATATGCAGAAGTTAAAATGTTACATAAACCAACATCTTGTTAATCTTTCCTAGACATGGTCCCAAATCATAGCCTTTTACGCCCAAGTGGTGCGATGCCTTGTTAGAGGTAGACGTGAGTAAAATAAAAAATAAATCTGGTAGAGTGTATATGTGAGCATATTTATCATAGAAGTGAATGTTAAATGTAAAAAATGATATACATGAAAAGTATTTATAAAATGCATAGGTGTGGGAGTCGGAGTCGGCAATCAAGAAATTCTAGGAGTCGGAGTCAGAGTCAGACTTTTACCAGCAACCTTGACTTTAGCACAAACTTCCATCATCTTGCACACACAGGAGCAATCAAACTAATGAAAAAAAATATCAAAAAAGGATAACGAAATAAAATACCAAGGTCTTATGTACGACATGAAAAGAAAATGAAATCTTAGGAACATCTCTATTGTTCCAGTAATTATAGAAGCAACTGGACTCATGAAAAAGAATTTCAAAAACTACCTGGAATATATACCCGGTGAATCAAGTGCAAGAGAGATTCGAACAATTGCACATAAAGGAATAGTTAGAATCATAAAAAGGAATAGTCAGAATCATAAAAAGATCTCTCAGTTGGAATATATGAGCGGGCAAATGTTTGGCATCTGGTAGGATGCCCCATCTCCAGCTTGGACTAACTAATAAGAAAATTTAAAAAAACGAGAGGAAAAAGACGTAAGGCGAAAATAGACGGTTGCAGCTGATTTGGCATCCCAGTTGAAAAAATTCCACGAGTTATTGTTTCCAACGTAATAGATGTATTGAGACTAAATCCGCTTTCAGGACTGCCAGCAACCACTGTAAAAAAAGTAATAAAGAACATAAGTCCGTCAAGTCCAAAGTAACTGAGCAATGGCTTGGTTCCCACCAGTTTTGGCAAATTGCAAACAGAATCCTGAACAGAACATGTGCTCTATTCTAACTAGCATAACTGGACCTGAGGTAATCTCGTCAGCATCAGACAAGGCCAATCTCTTTGCCAAGAATTTTGCAGTTAATTCTACCCTTTGCGACCAAGGCTGCCAACCCCCAATATTTCCTCTTGTATCAGAAAACATGCTATGTGATATACAAATAACTGTACGTGATGTTGCCAAGCTAATTAAAAACCTAGATTCCAGTAAAGCAACCGGCCCTGATGGTATTCCAATTATAGTACTCAAAAGACTTCAATTAGAACTAGCGCCCATACTTACAAAACTGTTTAAATGTTGTCTTCAGGAGAATTGCTTCTCGTCACCCTGGAAAATCTCATTGGTATGCCCTGTATTTAAGAATTCAGGTGATAAGTCATCTCTCTCTCTCAGTACAGGCCAATAAGTCTCCTGTACGTCATGAGTAAGTTGCTGGAATCTGCGTTAAATACAGAAGTAATTAATAAATAGATCTCAGCAAAAATAAACTTTTTTTTTTTTTTTTTATTACATTTTCACCCCAAACAAGGCAAATTGCCACTTTGGTGTAGGGGGCTACTATCAGGGGAAACAACTACTGGGGTACTATGCAGGGATTTGGGCAGCAAGATGTTGGTTCACGTTAACTTGAACTTCTGCACGTCAGTACTGTTGGGGAAGCAGGGACCTGGAATGGAATTCCAGAGTCTAGCGGTTCTGGGGAAGAAACTATTGGAGTAAAAAGATCTTTTACATCTAGGGATCTCTACAGTGTGCGGGTGGGATTTAGCAGCCTGTCGGGTTTATCGAGGGTGCTCATGTCGTGATTGCAGTTCGTCAGAGCATTCACCACTAAAATACTTGTAGAAAAGGCAGAGGGATGCAACATTTCGTCGATGGGACAGAGGCTGAAGCTTAGATGCCAGTTCAGGGCCTATCAGGTTTGCGACTCTCTTTTGAATCTTGTCAAGGAGCAAGAGACTAGTAGCATATGCACCAGCCCAGATGTGACAGCAATACTCCATACATGGGCGAATGGTGGCCTTATAGAGGTACAGGATACTTTCGGGTGTTAGTAGTTTTCTAGCACGGTAGAGAGAGCCTACCTTTCTTGCAGCGGCCCTGGCAATGCCTTCAATGTAATTGTTTCAACTCATGTTTCCTGTGAATGTTAGGCCAAGGAGTTTGAAAGATGTACTCTCAGATAAAGAGTCATTGGCCATTGCTATAGGTGGTAGAGAGGGTTTCTTGTAATTATTGAATGAAACTAGTTTAGTCTTGGCAGCATTGAACGCGACCAACCACTTTTGTCCCCATTCCACTACAGATTGGAGGTCTTCCTCTAGTGTTTCTGCCATTTTTTTAGAAATGTGTTCATTCGTCTTCCTGTCGTGCCTGCCATAGAGTGTAGTGTCATCAGCATATATACCCATCTCAGAGGCAATTTTGTCGGGGAGGTCATTTATGAATATCAGGAACAATAGAGGTCCAAGGATAGAACCCTGGGGCACCCCCTCATTTATATCGTATTGTTTAGATGTACGACCGTCGAGGACAACCTAGATTTTTCTCTTATCTAAGAAGGATTTAATTATGTCAAGTATTCTACCAGTGATACCGTATGATCTAATTTTCCTGAGGAGACCCTCATGCCATACCCTGTCAAAAGCCTTAGATATATCTAGAGCTACCGCTTTGTCCAGTGAATTGTATATACGTTCAGAGATTATAGTTAGGATGTCTGCTGTGGAACGAGCTTGTCTAAATCCATATTGTTTGTCAGTCAGAAGTTTAGCATCTGTAAGGTGATGGACTAGAGTATGGTTAATTAAGGTCTCAAATATTTTGGCAAAAAGTGGGAGGAGGTTAATGGGGCGATAATTTGATGGGTCAGTCCTTTCGCCAGAATTCTTGTATACTGGTACAACAGAAGCAGTTTTCCAACAGCCCGGAAAGCAAGCTTCATTAAGGCATTTGTTGTAGAGTTTGGAGAGAACTGGAGCTACTTCGGCTGAGCACTTTATTAATAGCACAGCTGGGATAAGATCGGGTCCACATGCTTTTGAAGTGTCAAGGTTTTTTATGATAGCATGCACCTGAGCAGGGGTGGTTTTCAGATCGTCTAGTGTGGCGTCTGTCCACATAGGAAAGTCAGGTAGGGGGTGGTTGGAAGGGTCCAGTGTGGAGTTTGAGGCAAACCAGCTGGCAAGCATGTTAGCCTTGTCGGTTGCTGAGGAGACAACCTCGTGATTGTTGGTTAGTGGGGGAATTGTTGATTGCCCATTATTTACTACACTGTTGTAGATTTTCCAGAAGTCACGAGTTCCTAGTTTTTGTGCTTCCATGCGCTTTTTAGTGGTTTCCGTGAATTCTCTCTTAGCTGTCGCTATTTCTTTCTTTACGTTATTTCTAGCTTCTATATACTTCAGTCTGTCTGAACTGGACTTATGTCGGTTAAACCTATGGTATGCATGCTACTTTTGAGCAATGGCAGTTGCGCAAGTCGACGTAAACCATTGGGGAGAGTGGGGCTTACTATAAAATTTCCGCATGGGAACATGCGCTTCGATTGCAGTTTTGAACCAGTCAGTGGTCTCGTTTGCACACTGTTCAGCAGGAAGAGAAAAAATATTTCTCCATGGGGCATCTTTGATTAGTTCCCTGATGGCTTCCCAGTCAGCCTTTTTATAATATCTCGTTGTTTTGAGCACTTGCTCTTCAGTTTTGGCTCTAGAGTTTAGGGCGATTTCAACCATTATCACTGCATGGTCAGCGTTCCCGAGTGGGCTGTGGGCCTTCGTTATGCAGTCATCGGGAACTGTAGTCAAAAACAGATCTAGAAGTGATGCGTGTTGTTCTTCCTGGTCAGGGAAACGGGTTGGAAATGTAACCATTTGTGATAGGGAGTGAGATATAGTGAAGCTATGAGTTGTGCTGCCCGCTGCATCTGTGTAAGTAGAGAATCCAAGCCAGTTTTTGTGGTGGACATTAAAGTCACCAAATACATGTATTTGTGCGCTAGTGTCGAGGGACAGTGCCATGTCTATGCTGTCAGAGACTTTGTTTATTATGGTGCAGTCCTGAATCGAGGGAGAGCGGTAGAGAAAATAATAGTAGCTAATATTGTGTTGCATGTTTAGTCTAAAGCACACAAAGGCTTGATCATCTGTTTCTAGGTTTGTTTCTCTCGTCAAGGGAAGGGTGTTACGAATGTAAACTCCAAGTTCGTGCATGTGTCTGTCAGAGTCCTTACAGCAGAGTGGGATATATTCAGGCATGTTAAAGTAGTTAGAGGGGATGGAGGAGTATAGGTTAGTCTCACTTAGTGCTAAGATATCCAGGGTATTTGTTAAGAGAAATGCTTCAACATCAGCTAAATTAGTTCTAAGCCCACGGATATTTGTGAATGCAAGCCTCAAGGGAGGAGGCAAGTTGAATTTGTTTGTCCCTAAGCCTGGTTTAAGCTTATTTTTAGATTGTATTGTCGTCATATTTTTTTTAAAAGAGTTTCAGTTTAGGTAAGGGGGAGCTAAACAAGAGGTTATGCAGAGCATCAGACATGCATCACAAGTAGACCATCAGGTGACCTTTCTCCAATTAGGATTGTGGCCTCAGGAAAGCCCACTGGGGATGAGTGCAGGGACCCTTTCCATGCGCGTCATGGCACTACAAACAACCCGATATTATTCAACTGTTGATGGAGCAGCCGCTCTAAGCGCTACCAAAGAGTTAGGGCGCCTGTACTACCAGCCGGGAACAGCAGCCAGGAACTGTCAATCCGGTACCTTCAACCCATTAGTAGAAGGTCAGCCCAATCTAATTGTTCAGGCGTATATCATACTCAAGCACTCCCAAATGTCAAGTTTTAGGGGTGGGGTGTGGTGGGAATGGGGAAAAACGGCGTTCGTTGCCCTAGCCAGGAGACAAGATCTACCGCTGGGTGTTTCTGTCGAATCACTGAGTGACACGCAATATGGTTTCCGTTCTGCTAGATCTACAGCAGATGTGCTTACAGTTATATCTCATAGGATCAGCGAATCTCTCGACGGAGGCTACCTTTCTAGGGCAATTGCTCTTGACATATCAAAGGCCTTTGATAGAGTATGGCATAAAGGTTTACTTCACAAGATCTCCAGCTACGGTATAGCTGGAAATGTCTTCTCAGTTATTAAATCATTTCTCTCTGATAGGTTCATAAGAGTAGTGGTTGATGGGCAGAAATCAGGAGCTCTCAGCATTAATGCTGGTGTCCCTCAGGGGTCCATCCTGGGCCCAACTCTCTTTCTGATCTACATTAATGATCTTCCAAATCACATCCTCAGATCATTCGTAGACATTTATGCTGATGACACTACTATCTATGGTAGCACATCTAAGACCGTGAATGACCAAATTCTCTCTGATTCTTTCTCCTCTGATCTTGAGCAAGTGGTACAATGGGGAAAGAGGTGGCTTGTTACTTTTAATACATCTAAAACCAAGTTTTTATCTTTACATCATCAATGCTCTGATCCTCATTTGGCATCAATTGAAATGAATGCCTCTCGTCTTTGTGAGGCCTCATGTTTTGACAAGCTTCTGGGCTTGACCTTTACTCCTGATCTTAAAAGGAACACATACATTAAATCTGTTGCCAAGGCCACTGGAAAAATGGTGGGATCCTTCTATTGATCCAGTAGATATCTCACTGCTGATGCAATTCTCTATCTATATAAGAGCCAGGTGCGTCCAAGGATGGAGTACTGTTACCACATTTGGGCAGGAGCTGCTAGAAAGGACTTATCCTGCCTTGATAGAGTTCAAAATAGACTTCATAGCCTCGTAGGGGATGTCCTTTTCTCTTCCCTGCAACCTCTTTCTCACAGAAGAGATGTTGCAAGTTTGTCTCTGCTTTATCGTTATTTTCATGGCAAGTGCTCGGCTGAGCTCCAATCCGTGGTCCCCACTCATCAAACTTTCACAAGAAACACTCGTCTAGCAGAAAACACTATCAATAATTTCCCCCACTCTTTATCTGTGCCTAAACCTAAATGTAGATTCCATGAACAAAGCTTCTTTCTTAGAACTGCACGCCTATGGAATTGTCTTCCGTTTTCCTGCTTTCCAGCTGACTACAATATGGTTGTCTTCAAGTCTAATGTAAACAAGTTTTTGATGTGCCGTTCCATATAAGCTAACAAACTTACCGAATTTCCGTTACTAACGATTACTATATTGTCCAATTTCTGTTGTACACTCTTTAACCCTTATCCTCGAGTGGCCTCTTGGCCTTCATAAGTGGTGATGCCTATGTAAAAAAAAAGTCAATGTCGGATCGCAGGTTCATGAAAATAATGTTTATTGTTCTTTGAAAGCTAACTTCTTTTTCAACTTGTTTATAAAGATGGCAACCATATTTTTCCGGTTAGTTTTCATCTCGGTTTTTCACGTGTACGCTATAACTTGCTATAGCATTGTTAATGTTTTGTTTTCGTTTTTTCTGATAACATCTGATTAGATTTGAAATAAATCCGAACCCCATTTCGATCAAAATAATGTAAATGATTGCCATAATAGTTAACTTGTCTAATTTTTATTGGAAATTATTTGAATGAATTATCTCCCTTGAATGCAATCGCTCTCCGGTGTTACAGAATACGGAAAAACACAATTCAAATGCACATGGCCACCGATAAACATCTATCATGGCTGGCCGAGGGAGAGGAGGCCGTGGATTATCTTTTAATATCGATGCCTTGGGATTCGGACGAGGAGATGCTCTGCCACAAGCCATTAACCAGCCACCACCCCTCTTTCCTGTAAGTTTTAATTGAAAGAATTTTGATAGCAAAAGTCTGCTTAAAATAATATCGCGGTTACTTAAAATGTTCTTTTCGGGATAGTATCGATGAGAACACTAAAGTTTCGGTAAAATTTTACATTAAGGCCCGTCTCACGTTCGTATATAACAAAATATTTTGGTGCTAATGCACTTACTGATCCGCGCTATTTTTAAAAATCGTATTTCCAAGTTTAATTAAAGTTTATGGGTACTTGTATAGTTTAATCAAGACATTAAAAAAAATGAAAATATCGAAAAATGGTTATATTGTACGTATTTGTTATGGAATGAAGTTCTAAAAAAAAAAAAAAATCACTTAATTTCATCAAGTAATTTTTTTTTTCTTTTTACAGCGAAAAAACAATTTATGATACCGAGCAAAAGGTTCGACTTTTGGGAAGAAAAGCTAGTATTTAAGATGGGGAGGGAGTGTCGGCGCTTTAACTGGTTTTATCTCTCGTGGCGTTTCTAAACTCCAAACTAAAATTAAGAAAAAAATCCAAGTCTGCCTTCAACGTGCTCTCATAAAAATGTGTTTTTTTTCGCTGTAAAAAAAACTACTCGATCAAATTAAGTTAATTTTTTTTTCGGAGATCTTCAGTTCAAAGCGGATATGTACAATATAACCTTCTTTTTTTTCGATATTTTCATTTTTTAATGTTTTGATTAAACTGTACAAGTACCGTTTTATGTTTTTTTTTTTTTTTTTTTTTTAATTCAATTTTAAGGTTAAAGTACAGAATAGGTACAAAACACCTTCCTCTCCCCATGTTAAGAATGGCTTTTTAAATAATAACGTTATTATTTCAGCCCGGATCAATAAGTGAGTACCAATATATTTTTGTAGATTTCGGTGTGCTAAAAACGAATCTGCAAACCGTTTCCCTCGCAAAAAAGTAGTTTTCATGATATGAAGAAATTACTTTCTCGAAAAATGGGTGATCACTTTTCCATGTAAATTTAACTTAAAATGAGCAACCACTTTCCGGCCACCCGAGAGAGGCGGCATTTTTTTCAAGTGTTTATTGGCTAAATGGGTTTTTCGATTTCTTTTTCTGTGTTCAGCTTTCAATAAAGACACGAGAAAATTAAGAAATAAAGAAAAATCGGTATTATTTTACTTTTAGGCTCGTCTCACATCTATATGGAAAAAACAAATTTTTTTTTTATAGTTTTCGGTGTGCTTTAAAAGAATATGGTAACCGTTTGTATGGTATTAACCCCTTAACTCTGGAACTATTTTCCATTTCACTGCCCAGCCTTCATTTACACTACGTGCGAGCATAAAAAAGGCTGTTAAATGTGCACTCGCGTACCTGCCTTGTCACAGTGTAGTATTGGCGAACATTTTAAATTAGACGAAAAACGAGAAGTTTCCCAAATATTAAGCCATGTAATTCTATGTTATCACGGCTGGCCATTTTTGTACTCGCAAGCGCATTAACCCCTGAACTTGGGACACTTTTCCATTTCACAGCCTAACCTTCGTTTACACTACGCGCAAGCATAAACAAAGGATGTTAAATGTGCACTCGCGTACCAAACTGCCTCATCACAGTGTAGTATTGGCGAAAAATTAAAATTCAACAAAAAACAAGTAGTTTTCGAAATATTAGACCATGTAGTTCTATATGGTATCATGGGTAGCCATTTTGTACGTGTAAGCGAGACGCGAAACTAGCATAGGGCCGACCACTTCCCTAGACGAGTTCATAATTAAAGGATACTCTAACGTAACATCTAAATCTGACCCCCAAGATCACCATGGGTATGGAATACGTGCCTACATTAAAGATGGTTTTCCATGTGGTAGGGATATCTCCAGTGAAGATCCTAATTTACCTTATATGTGCTTCCAGGTTGCACTTGCTTACACCGCTGCATTTATATTTGCCCTCTATCGCCCCCACAACAGCGGAGTTACTCTCTTTAATAGCATATCTGAGAAAATTGACCACATCCTGTCTGCTCATCCTTCGGCTAACATCCACATTTGTGGTGACTTCAATGTCCACAATGTGGAATAGCTGACCCACTCAAACAAGACAGATGATGAGGGGAGGTTCTGTCATGATTTCGCCATTGCCTATGACCTCACCCAGATTGTCCAGGAACCCAACCGTGTGCCCGATACTTCCGGTTAGTACGCTAGCCTTCTAGACCTTTTTCTCACAACTTACCCTGAGCTATGTTCATGTTCCATTCTGTCTTCTCTGAGATCTTCCGACCACTCAGTTGTATCAGTTAAGATAAAATCAAAATGTAATAAGTCTTCAGACGTACCTCTCCACCATACTGTATATCAATACTCTACGGCTGACTGGGATAGCTTCCGTACATTTATATCTGATTTACCCCTGCATTCCATGTTTAAAAAGAATGTGTCCTCCATAGTATCAGATCTGACCGAATAGTTAATTGTAGGCATAGACTGATTCATACCATCCAAAAAATTCTAACAAAAACCTAACAGCCAGCCATGGTTCTCCCCAGAATGTGCTGCTGCCATTGCGCACAGAAATCACTTTTTCCATAGCTACCAACGTAATAGATGCACTGAGACTAAAGCTGCTTTCAGGACCACCAGCAACCACTGTAAAAGAGTAATAAAAACATGCAAGAGAGCTATATGCTCAGTCCGTTAAATCCAAAGTAGCTGAGCAACGGCTTGGTTCCCACCAGTTTTGGCAAATAGCAAACAGGATCCTGAACAGAAGTGTGCATTCTATCCTAACCATCATCAATGGACCTGAGGTCATCTCGTCAGCATCAGACAAGGCCAAACTATTTGCCAAGAACTTTGCAACTAATTCTACCCTATGCGACGAAGGCCATCAACTCCTTGTATTTCCTCCTATAACAGACAACACACTATGCAGCATACAAATATCTATGCATGAGGTCGCCAAGCTAATCAAGAACCTTGATTCCAGTAAAGCAACTGGCCCTGACCGCATTCCAATTATATTGCTGAGAAAGCTTCGACCAGAACTTGCCCCCATACTTACAAAACTGTTTAAGCGTTGCCTTAAGGAGAAGTGCTTCCCAACACTCTGGAAAACCTCATCAGTATGCCTTGTATTTAAGAATTTAGGTGATGTCCTCTCTCTCTCTCTCTCAATACAGACCAATAAGTCTCCTGTGTGTCATGAGTAAATTGCTGGAATCCATATTAAATAGAGAAGTAGTCAACCACCTCAGCAGAAATAACCTTCTTAGTAACATGCAATATGGTTTCCGTTCTGCCAGATCTACAGCAAATGTGCTAACAGTTATATCTCATAGGATTAGTGAATCTCTTGACAAAGGGTTCCTTTCTAGGGCAATTGCTCTTGACATCGCAAAGCCTTCGATAGGGTATGGCATAAGGGCCTACTTCACAAGATTTCCATCTAGGGTATAACTGGAAATGTCTTCTCAATTATTAAATCATTTCTCTCTGATAGGCTCATAAGAGTAGTGGTTGATGGGCAGAAATCAGAGGCCCTCAGTATTAATGCTGGAATCCCTCGGGGGTCCATCCTAGGCCCAACTCTCTTCCTGATCTACATCAATGATCTCCCAAAACACATACTTAAATCATTCGTTGACATTTATGCTGATGATACGACCATCTATGGCAACACATCAAAGGCCATAAATAACAAATTTCTCTCTGATTCTCTCTCCTCTGATATCGAGCGCATGGTACAGTGGGGGAAGAGGTGGCTGGTTACTTTTAATGCATCCAAAACCAAGCTTCTATCTTTTCATCAGCGGAAAAAGACGTTTTTATGAGAGCGCGTTAAAGGCAGATATCTTGGACTTTTTAAAATTTTTGTTTGGAGTTTAGAAGCGCCATGAGAAGATAACTCAATTTAAAGCGCCGACACTCCCTCCCCATCTTTAATAATTAGCTTTTCTTCCTAAAAAATCGAACCTTTTTCTCGGTATCCTAACAAATTGTTTTTTCGCTGTAAAACAAAATCTATTTGATGAAATTAAGTGAATTTTTTTTCAGAGAACTTCATTCCATAACAGATACGTACAATTTAAACTTTTTTTCGATATTTTCAATTTTTAATGTCTTGATTAAACTGTACAAGTACTGTTAACTCTTATTTAAGTCACCTGAATTATATCGGTACTCATGCACTTATTGATCCGTGCTGAAATAATAATATTATTTAAAAAGCCATTCTTAACATGGGGAGAGGAGGGTGTTTTGTACCTATTCTGTACTTTAACCTTACAATGGAATAAAAAACATATCATAAAACTTTAATTAAACTTGGAAATACGATTTAAAAAAAATAGCACGGAACAGTAAGTGTATTAGCACCATTGTTTCGAGTGAAATAATAAAAAAAAATAGCACGGATCAGTAAGTGTATTAGCACCATTGTTTCGAGTGAAATAATAAAAAAAAATAGTTGTAGCAGGTCTCTTTGTACATGTGAAACGATGAAATGAAACCTGTCATAAAATATAGTCGCCATCTTTATAAACGAGTCGAGAACGAGGTTAAGTTAATAAGGACAGACAATACTCAAATTGATATTTTTAGGGTTTCTTTTTTCATAAAATTTTAGAAAAAGCGTGAACTCGAATTAGTAGAAAAAAAAAATTTTTCTTGTAGATTTCAGTGTGCTGAAAAAGAATCTGAAAACCGTATCCGTCGCAAATTAATAGTTTCTAAGGTTTTTTTTTCTTTGTATAATCAGCTATAATGGCGTTGTCATGTTTTCGTGACGTCATTTATTTATCAGGGACAAATTTACTTGTCACCGTGTCCCGTGTTTATATATAACTCTAAAAAAATATAAAATTAAGATAAAAAACACGGGGTTTGTATTACTATACACATAGATTCGAAAAAGTTGTCAAAAAACAAATATATAACAAATAAATGTTATCAAAGGCAAGATAAGTTACTTTTCTACCAAACTGGATATATTTTTCGTGTTTTTATTCAATGTAACATATTTATTCAGCTCGAAAAACATAGTGTTTACCGATGTATTGGAAAATTCAAGATGGCGTCTGATTCTCTCTTTAACACGGTAAGTTTGGGAAAAGGTGTTATAAATAAAAAACTATACAAAATACTATTAAAAACCCGCCGAATATATGTCAACCTATGTCATGGTAACATATATTAAGCGAGTTTTTAACAGTATTTTATCTGGGTTTTTATTTATAACACCTTTTCCCAAACTTACCGTGTTAAAGAGAGAATCAGACGCCATCTTGAATTTTCCAATACATCGGTAAACACTGTATGTTTTTCGAGCTGAATAAACATGTTACATTGAATAAAAACACGAAAAATATATCCAGTTTGGTAGAAAAGTAACTTATCTTGCTTTTGATAACATTTATTTGTTATATATTTGTTTTTTGACAACTTTTTCGAATCTATGTGTACAGTAATACAAACCCAAAACACGATTTAAACGTGAAATTATTTAAAGAGAAAATCAACTGCTAAAGAACAATGAATTTAAGTCATAGTAACACGGTGTCCTCATTATTTTGTTCCTTGTGTAAAAATGTCCGTTTACTGAATTGTTTTCTTATCAAGTTTAGTTTATACTCGTAAATGCTTGAGGATTATTGGGATTTCTTCTGTATATTTCTTTTATTTGTCTAATTCATCGAAAACAATAAAATTAAGCCATACATAATACTTGTCCAATTTGTTAAACAAATACATGAAGATATATAAATCCGGTTTAAGACGAAATATTTCATTATTATTAGTCGAAATCGCCAGTAATCCGAATAATAATGAAATCCTCAAAATGAGAAGATAACGTTATTATTTCAACATGGTAACATAAATGCATCAAGTTTTTAATGGTAAAATTAAAAAAAAAACAAAAAAAAATGCGTGAACTCGAATTAGTAGAAAAAAAAATTTTCTTGTAGATTTCGGTGCGCTAAAAAAGAATCTGAAAACTGTATCTGTCGCAAATTAATAGTTTTGGAGATATTAATATTTTTCCAATGGATTATTTTCTTTATAAAATCAGCTATAATGGCGTACGCATGCGCACAGAGGCCATTTTACTGACTTAGGCTACGCACGTGTAGTCACGTGACATTTCACATGGCGGACATTTTAAATTACAAGAAATATTTTCATAAAAAAAAAAGAAGTTTTTACCTCATTTTATAGTAAAAATAATACTGTTAGTAAGTTTTCACGACTGGTTTACAAAAAACATATCTTTGTTTTTCGTTCTTTTTTATGGCAGGTGGGGGTAATCATATATAGAACTTGTATAGCTTAACAGATGCTTCTGCAGTTTAATTAACCGTTTTTTCATAAGTAACGAGCCGAAATTTATCGAGCAGAATAATGATTAACATTTCACAAAAATTCTGTGTTTACATTGCGGTCGCAACCCACCCCCTCTACCGCCCGCTAATGTAAACACAGAATTTTTGTGAAATGTTAATCATTACTCTGCTTGATAAATTTCGGCTCGTTACTTACGGAAAAACGGTTGTTTTTGTAAAACGCTCATGAAAACTAAATTTTTTAGATCAATTAAAAAGCATTAAAAACCACGTAAGCCACAAAAATGAACCACATTTTTAAATGGCCGCTAAAAATTCCTCCGCAATGTGATAAGTCATTTTATGCTTATGCGCACGTGAACGCAAGGACCGAAATTATGTGAACAAATACAACAATGCGTTGTGGTATTTACTTTTTACTTACGGAAACTGATAAAATGCTGATTTTTAAACAATAAATGATTTCTCTTCAGTCTGTGTGCATGCATAATCAGCCGACTTACGCCATTATAGCTGATTTTATAAAGAAAATAATCCATTGGAAAAATATTAATATCTCCGAAACTATTGACAACGAAACTGATAATCAAATCCGGTGCAAATTTACCGTCTGCATGGTATTAACCCCTGAACCCACAAACTACTTTTTGCCATTTTACAGCTTTTGTTTACGGTACGCGTGATAACATAAATGACAATTGTTGAATGTGCCTTCATGTAGCAAATTGCCTTTTCACATGGCGTACAAATCTTTTGTGGAACATTTAAAATTATACGGAAACGAAGAAAAGCACTCCAAGTGTGTGGGGGGGGGAGTAATGTCAGAAAGACAGTTTTTTTTTTGTTTTTTTTCATTGGCGAACAATTTAAAATTCGAATAAAAAATTGTCTAAAACGGAATTTAAAAATAAATACATTACAGTACTTTTTGGAGATTTTTTTTTTTTTTGTCTTATGTAGTTTTTAAGGCGGTTTACAAAAACATAAGCACCAAACATTTTTATGTTTTTTGGTTTTTTTTTGCAAGAGGGGGATGAAATTATAGAACTTGTGTGGCTTAACAGTAAAATCTCCGAAAAATGTTAAATGGTGTTCTAATCAGTAAATGTCGATGGGTTACTTAAGTAAAAATGGTTAATTAAACTGCAGAAGCACCTTTCTTCTGTTTACATTGGGGGAGGAGGCGGGGGTGGTGTTAGTAAACAGAAAGCAGTAAAATCTAAAAATGTTAAAATGTATTTTAATCGGTAAATTACGGCACGTTACGGAAAAACGGTTAATTAAACTGCAGAAGCACCTGTAAGCCACACAAGTTCTATAATTGAATCCTCCTCCTGCAAAAAAAAGAATGAAAAGCATAAAAATGTTTGATGCTTATGTTTTTGTAAACCACATTAAAAACTACATAAGACAAAAGAACCCCCCCCCCCGAAGAGTACTGTAACATTTTTTTTTTTAAATTTTGTTTTAGACAATTTTTTCTTCGAATTTTAAATTGTCCTCCAACGAAAAAAAAAAAAAAAATTTTTTTTTTAATTCTGTTCTGAAAAAAAAAAAAATGTCTTTCCGACATTACCCCTCTCACTTGGAGTGCTTTTCTTTTTTTTCGTATAATTTTAAATGTTCCACAAAAGATTCGTACGCCATGTGAGAAAGCAGTTTTCTACATAAAGGCGCATTCAACAACCGGTGTTTATGTTACCGTGCTCGCGCATAGTGTAAACGGGAGCTGTAAAATGGCGGAAAATAGTTTGTGGGTTCAGGAGTTAATACCATGCAAATGGTAAATTTGCACTAGGTTTGATTATCAGATTCGTTGTCAGCGACCTCGATTACCCCTAAAAAATATCAAATTAGAATGGTCGGTGTTCTGTTGTAGTGTATCCCTATATTTACCCTTTTTTTTTTTTTTTTTTTTTTTAATGAGTACCCAGCGTAGTATAAACTCCCTCAACCTTCCCATGTTAAGGACGGCTTTCGGAATAAACACCCCGAGCCTCGAAAGCTGTTCTTAACATGGGGAGGTTGAGGGTGTTTTTTTACGAAAACCGTTCTTAGCATGGGAGGTTGGGGATGTTTATGCTACTGTCGTAAAAAATACATAAGCACCAGAAATACCTTTTTTAGTTAGGGACAGGGAAGCTTATTTATTTCTTGGGCAAAGCTGAATGAGAATCACCCTTTCCCCTATAATTTTTATAGTATGTTTTAGTATGGGCGAACGTACACGAGTGCTCCCCCTTTAGTGAAATACGCATCGGCTCCGATGTTGTGTGAGAAATTCCATTTACATTCGCCATCTCTTTTTGTTCAGGCCGCCCACACAGTTTCGTGGTCGGCCGTCATTGGTTAATTTTGGATAAGTCAAGTGATTTGCTTGGCGCCTTTTTTGTATCATGCTTTTATTTTGCAGTCCACGCAGGAACTCTGCAAGGGATGGACTGAAACCAGCAGCTCTCACACGTGAAGGGAGCTACGTCAATTTCTTCATGTTGTATCACCAAACTGTTGGCGAGCAAAGGATCACATCTCTACAAACAGAGACAATTTTATAATGTTGAAATTATCCTAATTACAGGATGTTATTCATGAACATTTCTTCATCGTTATGTTTGCCAAATATTGGATTTAGAGTTCGGTGAGACTCGCATTATACCTAATTATTGGCGCCAACATTCCCGCCGAGTCCACCATGAATATACATGAATCTTTACTAAGAACAAAGAACTAACACTCTGAAAATAGGAGTTCATACTACTGGCTCCATGCATATGGAGGCAAAACTGGCCACTGTTTTGCAAATGGACTATACCAGAACCAAAAAACTTTCATTACTGTTACATTTGAATAAATTTTGAGTTTGAAAGGTATTGCCTTTGTATTTATGGATTCTTTTGCCTCTGTAACGAGTGAAATTTGGAATGTGAGAAATAATTTCTTACAGTTGTACGTAGTTCGACTTAGGGAGCCGTTATTATTTTTACAAGGGAAGAATTTTTGCGTGTGTGTACATTAGGGCCTAGGCACCTCCAAAATGCACCACAGAATTAAGCCCCCTATATGTAACATGGTGTAACTTTATTATGAATTAATATTATCAATATGACTTTTGTACCATTTTAAAAGAAGGGCAAAATTAGAAATAATTTTTAAAAAAATTTTTCATTGCGCGAAAATAATGAAATTACAAGATGAAAATCTTATTTACATAATTGACGCTTTAAAATAACGTAGTAATGTAGTAAGATTTCTGAACGTGAAAACGTACCCGTGTTTAATAAGTCTAGTAAAAATCAACTAATGGTCAGATTTTCGTGAAATTTTTATATTTATCCGTTTTAGAATGAAATTACATATAAAATGCAGTTTCTGTAAAATATATGAGGGGAAATATTTTTTTAGTGCGTGCCCCCCCCTATTTATTTTTTTCGAAATTTGAACAAAATATATTTAAATCTATCGAAAATTCTATTTATTATGAAACATAAGAGTTCAAATAAGTAAAAAATATATATTTTTTTAAAATTTAAATACACGTATTGAACAAAAACTTGCCTTGAAGTTGCAATTAAAAAATTGACATAAATTTTATATTATGTTTTTTTAAAATAACATTTTTCCGAATTAATATATACTATTTTATCAGTTGAATTGACAAGAAAAAGGAACTTCGTAAAAATTAATTAATTTTTAAAAGATTAAAATGATTAAAATTCCATTATTTCAAAATGTTCCGTTACAACATAGATTTTTAATTAATTGTGTTTAAATTTTTTTTAAAATATTAAATTTTAATATAAACATGGCTCTTGCCCAGCTATTTTATCGACAGATTAAAATTATTGCACAAAATTAAGCATTTTCTGACTCCCCCTCTACGATATCTAATTTGTTTCTTTTTGTCAAACAAAAGTATGGAAGCCAGTAAGTAACCAAATGAACATTCAGTAAAAACTGTATTTCATATTTAATATAAAAATGTTTAAAATATTATTAATCATTAAACTATGTAAATCTTAAAACCTAACAAAATTATAACAAAGATTAATTATTAATTGCAGTTTGAAGAAGATAAACAAAGGTTTTAAAAAATCATTAAGTCGCTTCTGCTTTTCCATAGTTCGTATAGTTAACACAAGTCTGACGTCACGGGATCGTGCATTCTTTTTTTCACAATTCTTCACTTTCGTTTGGTGATCCCTAGTGTAAAACATATGAGCTGATGCGTATTTCGCTAGAGGGGTAGCACTCGTGTACGTCCACCACAAAAAGCTTTAACGTGTATGTACCTCTCATAAAATGTCGTAGATCAAAACACAATGAAATGTTATTTGGTGCTAGTGCACTTATTGATCCGTGCTATTTTTAAATAATATTTTCAAGTTTAATTAAAGTTTTACGATACCTGTTTTTATTAAATTGTTAGGTGAAAGTACAGAATAGGTACACAACACCCTCCGGTCCCCATGTTAAGAATGGCTTTCTAAATAATGTCATTATTTCAGCACGGCTGAATAAGTGCATGAGTACCTTTTTATTTTCTTGAATAAAATAAAAACTATTCGACGAGAATACTACTGTTTTTGTTTTAATAATTATTTTTTATTAAAAAAAAAAAAAAAAAAAAATTTCAATTGTTCAGAACGTGTTTTTTCCCCCAAAGCTTATTGGGATGTTTTTTTTAGTTACCATATTTTTCATGAACATGCTCTAAGAATACAAAAACAATAAGAAAAGAATCCGTAAAGTTGAAGCGAACTTGAAATTTAAATTTTTTATTTTTAAATAAAAACACCACCACCGCCCACCACATCATCTAAAAATATTAAATAGTATTCTAATCGGTAAATGTCTGTGCATTACTTATAGAAAAACGGTTAATTAAACTGCAGAAGCACCTGTTAAGCTATGTTTGGTGCTTATGTGTTTGTAAACCGCTCGTGAAAACTTTGTTTAAAATGCATTAAAAACTATGTAACCCCCCCCTCCCCAAAAAAAATGTACTATATATTTTTTTTAAATTTTGTTTTAGATAATTTTTTCTTTGAATTTTTAATTATTCGCCAATGAAAAAAAAAATTGAAAATTCTGTTCTGAAAAAAAAAAGTCTTTCCGACATACCCCCCCCACTTGAAGTGCTTTTCTTCTTTTTCATATAATTTTAAATGTTCCACAAAAGATTTGTATGCCATGTGAGAAGGCAGTTTGCTACCTGAAGGCACATTCAACAGCCGTTGTTTATGTTAGCGCGCGCTTGTGCATAGTGTAAACGGAAGCTGTAAAATGACATGAAATAGTCCCTGGGTTCAGGAGTTAATACCATGCTAACGGTAAATTTGCGATGGGTTTGATTATTAGATTCTTTGTCAGCAACCTCGATTACCTAACTTAGAGTCGGCGGTGTTCTGTTGTAGTGTATCGCTATATTTACCCAGAAAAAATATCCATCCAACAAAAAAACAGATAAAATCATTAAAAAAATCATGCGCAAAGTTCAAGCCAAAATAAAAACTAGTCACACACGCAAAAATTCTTTCCTTGTAAAAATAATGTCTCCTTCAGTCGAACTACATACAACATCGGAGCCGATGCGTATTTCGTTAGAGGGGTAGCATTCGTGTACGTCCGCCCTTTTTGTTTATTTTTGTTTATCGCCACAAGTGCTAACTTTGACTTTCACCAATTTTCCTGTTAATAATTGCTTATAACGAAAACTCTGGCAAAAAAAAAAATATCCCCCCCCCCCCAAAAAAAAACCCAGATAAAATCATAACATAATAATGTGCAAATTTCAAGCCAAAATAAAAAAAAAAACCCAAAGAAAAACTAGGTCACACACACAATAATTCTTTCCTTGTAAAACTAACGGCTTCCTCAGTCGAACAACGTACAACATCGGAGCTGATGCATACAGCTGCATGGATCAATAAGTGCACTAGCACCAAATAACATTTCACTGTGTTTCGATCTACGACATTCCATTTTGACTTTCACCAATTTTCCTATAAATAGCAATAAACTCCAACAAAAATATCCATCCAAAAAAAAACCAGATAAAATCATAATAACATAATAATGAGCAAATTTCTAGTTAAAATAAATAAATAAATAAAAAAACTACGTCACACACGCAAAAAATTCTTTCCTTGTAAAAATAACAGCTTCCTAAGTTGAACTACATACAACATCGGAGCGGATGCATATTTTGCTAGAGGGGTAGCGCTCATGTACGTCAGCCCTACGCTGGGTTAGGTTGTAAAAATACCAACTGCAAAATACCGATTAAAATTTTAGAGAACGGGGTATTCTCGTTCAGGTCAACCATTTCTTGTTTTTTAATTTCAACCAAAAAATATTAGCATAAAAAAATATGTAACCATTTTTATCGCGTTATGTTTGTGCCCTCGAATTCGTTATTTACCAAACAAAGTTTACTCTGCAATAAGAGGTTAGTACGGTCAATGTGGTGTGATTGTTCCACTGTAGACTTACCTGCAAAGGGTTGTTGGTACTCCTTGGCTGTTGTGATCCATGGCGGCCAGCATATTTATTTAATAGCCGCTCCCTTATAAAAGGTTAGCGCATGTGCGGATAAGTTTTAATTTATTTATTTACTTGCGTTGGCTTATTAACATTTTTCATGAATATTAAAAAGAAAAGTAACTAAACCAGTTATTGATAATTTCTCACTTTTACAAACAGGCAGATTTGCCGCTTAGTTGTATAAATATCCTCGAATCATATAATCAATAAAAGGGACTCGTTCAGTCAGTACCGGTATCTCAATTAATGTACCTATTTACTATGCCTCCCCACGGTACAGAGTTAGACACCAGGGTCGTTTTTTAACGTGGAGAAAAGGTACAAAAATAAAAAAATTGTCTCAGTCGTGAAGGACTGCTTCTCCATCGAAAGAGAACAAGAAATGGAAGTGCAGCATCTGAAGAACAGATACTACACTTTGATCTTGACCAAAAGGCCAAGTTTATCTACTGTAAAATTAAACCAAAATTTTATTTTTATTTTTCAATTTTAAATTATAAAAATAAAACATTTAATCATTTTAAAACTTCATTTTTCATTATTTCTTTTCGAGAACACTGTAAAATTAAACCAAAATTTTTTGGAGAGGTGAGTACCCCAAGTTTAACTAAGAGTTTCTTATTCAACATAGTCGGAAACCTATAAAAGTCGTTATTTTAAAGAAAATTGTGGAGCTAGACCTAATGCAAAAATTTACCAAAAAGTTATCCGTGCATCTAAATTAAAAATATTTGTAAGTCAGTAAATTAATTAAAAATGCTACCCACGCAGGGAGCGGCTATTGCCGTCATGGAACTCGACGCCCAAGGAGTACCAGAAACTGTCCACTGATGTCGGGCCCATTGCTACGAATTCAGAATAGGCTGATGCAGTAGGTGTATCAGAATTTTTGTAGGAATTTTTGACACCCCTAACACGAAACTGCGAATAAAATATAAAAAACTTGTAATTTCTCTTTTAAAAGTGGATTGTTTATTTTCTTTATGGATTATACTTCCAAAATAAACTATTAAAGTTGTTTTAAAAGTAATAGAAATATTTTTATTTTAATTTTTAAAAAAAACTAATGAAATTAATTGAATTTTACGAGTTCAGTATTTTTCAATTTTTAAACTTTAAAAATCTATCAAAATTTTTCTATTGATTCTATTTTTACGATATTTTCAGCGTCAATGTGAAATGTTATGCTCTTTCCAATAAACCGAATATAATATTTTAGACAAACGTTTTTTTTTTTAAATTCACGTCCTCCTATTTTGAAATGTCTATTAAAAAGTAAATAATTTATGTGCCAAAGTTTTATATATCGCAAATTGAAGATAAAAGATCAATAAATAATATATTTTAACTTAAAACAAAAAAAGAACAGTTTTTTGGAAATTTCCTTTTTTTTTTTTTTTTTTTTAAAAACCACGTTGTTGTATTTTTTTTTTTTAATGAAACCTTGGTCCTTGCTCCTTTTAATTGAAAAAAAAAAAAATTAGGGTTTGAATTACATTTTTTTTTGAGTAGTTATAAGCTTGGAAAGACAGGGGGTCGAATTATTCAATATTTTTCACGAAGTTTCTGACATACCTACTGATGCAGCTTTGGCTCGGGTTCTGGATCAGCACCATATTATCAGTTATAATAACAAATAAATAAATAAACCTTGTTTTAAAGCCTAAGCTAAATAAAAGTATATTTATATCATCCAATCAAAACCCTGGGTATTTTAGTGACTGAAAAGACAAACGACCATTTATAGGTTAATTCATTATTTATGTCATTACTGTACTCCTGTTACTAATAATACTTCTCTCTTACTTCTACTCTTTCTCATCTTTGTTCTCTTCACTTTCCTCCTCCTCTCTTTTTGCTTCTCATTCACCCTTCCTCCCACAAAAATCACAATCCTCACAGTTATGGCACGATAGATTAGTATCAATTCCTAAACAAGGGAGATACGTCAATAACAAAATTGATAATCAAGGGAAACAACTATGATATATTTTTCTTTTAATATCTGACTGAAAAATGTCCTTTTTTTTTTCTTTTTTAATTTTAGTTTTTTTTTGTTTTTTTAATTTTATTTATTTAAAGCCTCTTGAACTGAAAGCCGTGCCTTTGCTGCAAGGAGAGGAATATGAATATATGCTCGCTCTGAAGCAAGAGTTTCGTGGCACCATCCACGAATCTCCATTTTACCTAAAGATTACAGAAAAGAAGAAAGACATTCACCGTTACTCGGACAAATATCAGTCATCATTGGATAACAATAATTTGTGGGAACCAGGTGAGTTTCTAACCTTTTTGTTTAAAAAAAACAAACTCTCTGTCCATAATAAAAAAACAAGCAGAGTGGAGTCAGTAGCTCCAAATCTTTACGAAATGAGACAAATTCTGAAAGTACATGGACGAATGAATTCAAATGTGTCCAGTTATGGGCAGCAAGTGACGTCATTAACAGAAGACGTTTGGAAAACTATTAAGTATTTTTTGCCCACCTATTTAAATATCAAAAAACACTTTTTGCTGAAGCTGACAAATCGTCCACAAATGTTTGATAAATTTATTTTTTATTTTTAATTACGTTTCTTGCCCGAGTGACATATTATTTCTTTAAACTTTCCAGTTTAAGACGTTTTTTTTATTTCTCCACCTGGACTTTGGGTCAAGATCACAGTGTAGTATCTGTTCTGATGCTACACTTCGCCTTTTCTGTCTTCTGTCAGTGGAGGAGAAATCCTTCATGACTGAGACAATTTTAATTTTTGTTCCTATCCGAGTTGCTCCTTTTTGGGAAGCTGATTTTTTCCCCACATTAAAGACCAACTCTACCCTCGTGGGGAGGCAAGTAAATAGGAACTTCACTAGAAACTGAGCACCCCCTACAAATATTTAAATATTGATTGAATTTCTTTTTTTTATATAATTGGATAGATTATAATCGGCTGAAAAAATTGTAAAAAAGACGGAAAAACAAATATTGTGGGTGGGGGAGGTACTGCTTGCACACGTGAACCAAAAAAAAATCATCTTTCACATTTCCAGTTATTCAAAACAAAACACGATTTAATTCACCGTTAAAAACTAATGCAATGGATAAAAGTGCATGCAAGTTATATACTTACAAAGCTTATTTTCTTGTCTTTTCAACCATATAAATATTTTAAAAATCTACCAGAAATAACGGCGAACTCGTTAAGATTGCTTTAATTATATATTCTGATAACCAAATAGTTCTAATTAAGCTACTTATGTGCTGATAACAAAACAGCTCCAAATATCTAAGAACATATTTTTTATATTCATATTTTCATTTTTTAAAAATTTTTAATTCGTTCTGGAATAAAAAGTTAACAAAAAGATCATGTATTACATTGGAAAAACAATATCTTAATATCAGAAAGACTATTTGTTGGCGCCATCTTTAAACGTGATATTCGTTTTCAGCAGACCCAAAACCCTATAAAAGTTGTCATCGGAAATAAACTGCAAATTGACTGATGATATTTATATGGGATTGTTTGATTTTTCTTTGCAGATTGGGATTCTTTGCCAAATGAATTGAAATGGAATCGAAAGAAATTAAAGAAAGTGAGGTTCACTCCTCGGCCGAATCGTCCTAGCAAAGCTGAAGCCGCTGAAGTACTAAAGACATTAGAGGCAAGTATTTGTGTAATGTAATAGCATGATTCCAACGATGAATTGTCATGCATTGTGTTGCTTCTTATGTTTATGTGTCACATAGTCGTTATCTTTGCTGAGAGAATTTCTGGTACTTGTCCAGTATTCCTCTAAAAAAAAAAACCAAGGGAAACACTGTATGATGTTTGTACCTGTGATGAAACAAAATATCATATTCCAAAAAGTCATGTAAATTGGTCAGATAGTTTCATTTTTATAAAAAAAATCCTTTTTAAGCAATTAATAGGAATTCATAGGCATAACTCAATAAATATTCATACTTATTAAACTTTTTTTCAAAATGGCAGGTATACTCATAAAATTTAATTTTTTTTTTTATAAAAATAAAAGTACTTGATCAATGTACGTGATTTTCAGAATATGATATTTTCGTTTTTGTCATAGGTGGGTACATCATAGAGATTAAAAAAAAATTTGGTTTTTAATATAGAACTTCTGGAGAAAAACCGAATTCACTTGTAACTTGGCAAAATGCCACATATAAAAAAGATTGGAGGTCTGCTTGGTTTCTTTCAGTATTTCAGAAAATATAACTCTGATTCAATCTAACTTAATCTGACTTTAAAAAAATCCTTCATTTATCTAATGAATAAAAAAAATTAAAAAAACTTCAACAAAAGAGTAAAAATACTTAACTCACATAAGATACTTTGAGAAAAAAAAAAAAAAAAAGAATTCAGCATTAAATTACTGAGAAGGGTTGATATGCCATAAAATAACCAACCAATTGCATATAGGGAATTATCTCATCTTCAAAACTCTGGTCGCCGCCACGAAATTTCTGAAATTATCATGTTGCTGTACATTCAGTGGTGGTTCCTGGGCCAAATGCTTCATTGATATCGCGAGCTGTTTCAGCAGTTTTTAGCCTAGCTTGAATTGAAATAAGAAAATTGTGCGAATTTGCTTTTTTCCATCTTGCATTTAACGTTCTGAAAAGGCATAATGATTTTAAAACAATTGTCATTAAAATGATTAGAAAGAGTGAAAAGCGTCCTTTAAAATGTATATAAAGTTAAGATATTATAACGAAAACTTCTTTGAAAATAGATCTTTTGAAATCAAAATTATACATTCCTTTAAAATTATAAAGTTAAGATATTATAACGAAAACTTCTTTGAAAATAGATCTTTTGAAATCAAAATTATACATTCCTTTTAAAATTATAAAGTTAAGATATTATAACGAAAACTTCTTTGAAATTAGATCTTTTGAAATCAAAATTATACATTCCTTTTAAAATTATAAAGTTAAGATATTATAACGAAAACTTCTTTGAAATTAGATCTTTTGAAATCAAAATTATACATTCCTTTAAAATTATAAAGTTAAGATATTATAACGAAAACTTCTTTGAAAATAGATCTTTTGAAATCAAAATTATACATTCCTTTAAAATTATAAAGTTAAGATATTATAACGAAAACTTCTTTGAAAATAGATCTTTTGAAATCAAAATTATAAATTCCACAGGAACTTTCTTCTCAGTCTAATATAACGGTAATTCTGGACAATCACCATTTTTTTTTTTTTTTTTTTTTTTTTTTTTGGTCCTATCAATGGTAATGAAGTGGCCTTTTGCATTTTGTAAATATTGAAATAAGTTTTTTTATTCATTTTTATTAAAATATTTGTAATTTTTTTTTTCTCAGACTCTTGAGAAGAAAGATAATCAAACTGAAGAAAATGAAGAAGAAGAAGAAAAGGAAGCTGAAGAAGAGGAGGAAGTTTTTGAAGAAGAGGATGAAGAAGTGAGAATTATTTCAAATTCTGTTTTTTATTTCTTTGGATTTGTAAAAAAATTTTATCAAGTGCAGCTCGATTAAAACTCATTATTTTTAGCATGTTTTTTTTTTAATAAATGACGTCGGCTTCCTTCTCTTTTATGAAACAATGAATACCCACTGAAAAAGTACCTGAATGATCTAGCTTACAATGCAGCAAGGGTGCACAATCTCTAACCCTACTTTTTCTGACCTGTTCTGGTAATGTTCAGTGGCACGGAGAATCACAAAATGATTTGAAGCAACAATGAAAAGAATTATATTATTTCAAATTTTTCATTCAGTCATAATCTACCTTGCTATATTACTGGGTTTTTGTCCAGTATTCCCTCGATATTAAAAAACGAAAATAAAGGAAGATTGAATGACGTTGCACTTCGAGTACTATTTAGTTGATGTTGTCTTCTGCTTTTGCTGTTCGTGTTATCTGGTGAACATATGTAATTGTTTCTGCATATGGTCCACCTGTTTTTATTTTGGAGGGGGGGGGACAAAATAATGACAAGAATAGTAATCAGATTAATTTATTTTCTCTGATCTTCATGGCACACCCCATAAAATGTATAAATACTATAATCCACCAGCAATATAGTATTATAAAATGAAACGAAAGTTAATATCCAGCACACTTGCATCGTAAGAAATGTTATACATAAGATTAAAAATAATTTTTAGTGCTTATTTAGTTGTTTCTGCTACTAGTGAAAGTATGTAGACAAATCTGGATAATAGTTTTCTGTTAAACATATTCCATACTTTTACCTCTTTGGTTTTCATACGTAAAAGCACATGCAATATTACTAAGGTACCTTTTTTTTTTTGTACCTAGGAATCACCACTTATCAAGGCCAAGAGGCCACTCGAGGATAAGGATTAAAAAGTGTACAGTAGAAATTGGACAATGGAAAGCAGGAAAACGGAAGACAATTCCATAGGCGTGCAGTTCTAAGGAAGAAGCTTTGCTCATGGAATCTACGTTTTGATTTGGGCATAGATAAAGAGTGGGGGAAATTAGTGATAGTGTTTTCTGCTAGACGGGTGTTTCTTGTGAAAGTTTGGCGAGGGGGGGGGCACAGATTGGAGCTCAGCCGAGCACTTGCCATGAAAATAACGATAAAGCAGAGACAAACTTGCAACATCTCTTCTGTGAGAAAGAGGTTGCAGGGAAGAGAAAAGGACATCTCCTACGAGGCTACGAAGTCGATTTTGAACTCTATCAAGGCAGGATAAGTCCTTTCTAGCAGCTCCTGCTCAAATGTGGCAACAGTACTCCATCTTTGGATGTACTTGGTTCTTATACAGATAGAGAATTGCATCAGCAGTGAGATATCTACTGGATCGATAGAAGGATCCTACCATTTTTCCAGCAGCCTTGGCAACAATTTAATGTATGTGTTCAATTTAAGATCAGGAGCAAAGGTTAAGCCCAGAAGATTGTCAAGACATGAGACCTCACCAAGCTGAGAGCCATTCATTTCAGTTGATGCCAGATAGGGATCAGAGCGTTGATGATGTAAAGAGAAAAGCTTGGTTTTAGATGCATTAAAAGTAACAAGCTACCTCTTTCCCCATTGTACCACTTGCTCAAGTCCTTATTTATTTCAGTCCTTATTTTTAAACAAAAAGGACAATTTGAAGCATACAAAAACCATGTTAACCAAAATGATTGATTCCACCTCCGCATAACCCAAAATGGTTGAGATAACATAAAACATGGTACTTTGATTATTTTGGTTGTATTAATAATTCTATGGAAAAATCCATTTGTCATCCTTGCATATTATTTTACTTGCTTTAAACATATTGGCTATCAACAACTTCAAGTCATCAAACATTGTGTAATGCGTGTATTTCAGTTGGTAACATTCGTGATTATATGCACTTTTTGCTACGTGTCGTCGTTTCAAAATTGTATACTGTTATAAATACTGTTATTACTACTGTTATCACTGGTGCTATCATTACTGTTATTATTACTGTTATCATTATTGTTATCATTACTACCAATACTGATATCAACTCCACCTTCATATGTGCATTATTTGTGTAACTGAATTTTCTGATTCTCTGCAGGATAATGATTACAACTTGAATTACTTTGACAATGGAGAGGATTATGGTGACGATGACGACGATGACATGGATGAAGGACCCATTTACTGAAGATGATGTTACTCTGCACTTACAACACTTGCAGTGTCGTGACCTGTCAGCAATTTGGTTCTTTTGACAAGTCTTTGTTTACGCTGCAACATCAAATTGAACAAATTTGAATTTATGAACAATTTTTTTCTTTGGAAAATCAAATGCATCAGATCTTGAGATTATTGTAGATTCAGCCCTCAAAATGAAACTAGCAGCTGAAACAAATAGCATAAATATGAATATTTTTGACCATTCATCTCAATATGAATCTTTAATCCATAGGTTGGTTATTTTTAATTTTTTTTTTTTCACATTTAAGTTTCAAATAGTATTTTCATCATTGAATACACAAATTGAATGGACACATTTTAAGAATTAATCCATTCGTTTTTTGTTTGTTTGTTTGTTTTTAATCTCTGACATCACTCAAACTAGGTTTTTTTCCCAAACATGGACAACATCACACATTTTCAAATTAATTTTGTCCAAGAAAACATTTTTTTTATCATTCTTATAAAATAAAGTATATTTAAGCAACACATAGATGGCCCAATATCGGATGGGTGATCATTTGAGACTGTAAGGCACTGCATGTCATCTTCCCTTGACTGGGATATATATGCAACTGATGACCACTTGTGAATATCATATACCCTGTAAACTTTCTCCTTTGGAAGAAGCTGGCATAGCTCGTCCAGAGTTAATACCAAATTAAGTATTACCAGTTCGTTTTTTATTTATATTTAATTCTTACACAAAAATAATGCTTGTAGCTTTTCAAACAAAAATTGTAAAAACATTTTCATATTTGATTTTGCTGCCATAACAATGGCTGGTGCAAAATCTGTTCTTTTCAACTGCTAACTTGATTAAGATGCCGAACCAAGAATTGGTTTGAATATTTTTTGCGCCAATTACTGACCAAAATAACATCTCACCTTAAGTGGGTTGAATCGGCTTACTCCAAAGGAGAAAGTTTTATGGGAATATCAAATTTATAAGTGATCCCCCCCTAGTTGCTTGTATTTTGTTCCAATTGCAAAGTTGTGAATTGATTTGCTGTTTTTTAAAGAACTGTGTTATTTATTGAGATCCCAATTCTGTCCATGAGTCTACGAATTTGTTTTCTGGCTCTTCTCGTACAGATGATACACCTCTTTGCTACATCATCCTTGATATCACGTTACTGAATTTTAAAGAAAATAAAGAATCAAAATATAGTTGCTATTAAATCTAATATATAAACGGCTATATGTCTGTCTGTCTGTCTCCATATTTTCAAACTCTATCTCCTCCGAAACTAAAAGTCGCAGAACGGCGCAAGGGCCTCAAATGATTGGATTTTTTACGGACCGTTCTTTTATGGGTCTTTAGCCGCTTAAAATAGTTTTTAAGGGGTCAAAAATTGAAAAGAATCGTTAAACATTTTTTAAAATTTATCTTTGTTTATTTTTCATTTTTAATGAGTTTATATGTCATGTTGGTGCGTAACGTCATCAGCTGTATCTGCTTCGGTTTTGATTCGAGCTGATAATACCTAAATACCTTTCTTTAACTTTTGAAATCACAACTCTTTGATAATATATACAAAATCTGGACAAATTAAAATATATTTAAGCATATTTTATTCCTCCTCCCCCCCCCCCCCCGCTAGTATTTAATAAACAAAAGTTTAACCATATTGTGACACAACCGTTCCCCTTCAACGTGAAAATTCCATTTTCTTAGAATTTTGCTAATTTCATTGCAAAGAATTAATCAGTGTTTTTTTTTTTTGGTGTGATCTAAAGAATTAAAGTTTTTACCGTTAGGATTTGGTAATTTGAAGAAGTAATATCTGCTGAAGGATAGTGTAATACATTCCAGCCAAACTACAATTTTTTGTCTGATCCCCAAATAAACGTATGGTCTGCCATTATCATGATGAAATGCAACACCATTCCTGTTGGCCAATCATAGGCGTTTTATTTTTAATTGCTGCTTTAGTGCCTATTTAGAATTAAACTTACAAAAATAAAACTACAGGAAAATTTTTATGATGTACGTACTCCTCACAGAATGAAGATGCTATACTCCAAAAATCATGTAAATTGATCAAGTATTTTTTTTATTTAAGAAAAACAAATTTTATGATTAGATGAATGGAAGAACTGTTGGGCACCATATTTTTAAACTTTGCCAAAATTCAAGGGTAACAATTCAATTCGACTACAAAGATTTTCTTTGTATGCAAACTAATGAAAACCTTTTAATGACCAACAATGGCTAAATTTGATTTTCTTAAATAAAAAAAGCTTGATCAATTTGTGATTTTTGGAATATGATATGTTTGTTCCATAACGAGTACAGACATCGTAAAGATTTTTTAAGTGTGATTCTAAATAAGCACGATTGTTTTTAATTCATCGTGAGTTTTTTTTTTACAGAATTTCATGACAGATTTCCTGGCATTGTTTCGAAAGAAATGGTATTAAATGCCTTTTACTAAAACAGAAAGACAAGCCAAGTTGGATTTATTTATTGTTTGGTTGTTCCTTTTTGACAATACCAAATAGCATGGGAGTCTGAGAGAGGTTTGAACTATATATATATCTGTGAAAGTGTGTGTATGTGTGTCTGTCTGTGTACATTTCCCTACGCAATAACTCTGTCAATTTTTAGTCTACGGACTCGAAATTTGATATGCAGGGTACTGAGATTTGGGAAAATCTTTGTAGTCCGTTTTCGGCCTGAAATTTGGCTGCTAAGGGGTCAAAGTTCAAGGATTTGAAAACTCTACCAAACTCCACCAATTTTGGGTCAAAACAATTGAAATTTTAGATATAGGTTCCTTGGACATGAATCTAACTTAATAACTTGATTTGAACCCAAAACAAATGTTAAGGGGTCATAATAGAGGTCAAATTTTCAAAAAATTTGACCTCTGCGTGTGTATATGTGGATATCTATATATAAATGTGTGTGTATATATATACATATTTACATTATGTATGTATATATTATGTATATATATATATATGTGTGTGTTTATGTATATATATGTGTGTGTGTTTATGTATGTATATATATGTGTGTGTGTTTATATATGTATATATATATATATACATATTTATATACATATATATTTTGTATTAACAATTTGAATTTAGATCACCGCTATAAAAACCAAATAACCAACATTCATTCCATTTCATAAAGACATTCATTTTGGCTCATTTGAAACAAAAACATTTTCATGTCATGATCGCACCATATTTTTTGAGTTCTAATGACTGTGTTTCCCTTGGAGGGGGGGGGGGGGGAGGAGGTCTTTTCACATTACAAACACAGTAAATATTTTCAAATATTGTATTTTATTTCTTTAACTTAACCTTCGGAGAGTCACAAAATAAAGACAAAACATTGAATACATAAATTATTTTTTTATTTTTTAATATTGAATTTTTAAAGGTCAAAAAATAATATATTATGCCGCATTTTTATCCTTATGTTGTCATAGAGAATATCGCTAAACTAATATTTATTTAGTCTTTAGGGTTGGGGATAAACAAAAAATACCATGAAGCGAAAAGTGAGATTCATACTGACTCCAAAATATGTGGTGTAAATTTAAGATTCCATTGTAGCATCTAGTTTGTGCAGTAAACCAGTTTGTGCAGTAAACCTCAGTTTCCTTGATCTACTAAGGTCTGTACATTAATAAATAAATAAATACGATGTGTTTAAAGTTGTATGTACATATTGACGTGAATATTTTTAAATTATAGCTGCATATGTGAATTTTAAATCATTTATAATTTCCATCCATATCGCAAAGACACTGAATGACAATTTAATTTTATGTTGCAACAATAAAGTAGTGCGTAAAATTAAGTTATAAAGTTACATTCTTCTGGAGGTTGAAAGTTCAATCCTCGGCGTGAGCGATACTCAGAATATAACTGCAAATTACTTAGAACTTTTAACCAATCATGGATGACAGAATGAGATCACGCGGATTAAATAAAGGGTTTTGTTTGAAATTCTGTGCAAATTCCCGAGTTCAACAAGATTCACCTGAAGAAGGTCAGAGGTTACATTGGCCGAAACGTAGTCAGAAGAATTGAAATAATATTAGAATTTAATGTTTTTTGCATTCATTCTTTTTTGCGGACTGTTTTTCTCATTTTCATAGTCGTTTTTTTACCAATATTTCGGCCAACTAATTCTTTGGCCTGCTTGGGTATGATTGAAAACACTTTTTTTTTTTTTTTTTTACAAGTTGGTCACCAGTTATCAAGACCCGGAAGCCACTCGGGGATAAGGGTTATTGTATGTACAGTACGTTAGTATTGGAGATTTGATAAAGTGTCTTACTTAAGGGGGCGGTTCATCAGGAATTTGTTTATGTTGGACTTGAAGACATCCAGGTTGTAGTCAGGTGGGAAAGAGGCAAACGGAACAGACTTGCACAGGCGTGCACTTCTAAGAAAAAAGCTTTGTTCATGGAATCTACGTTTTGGTTTAGGCACAGATAAAGAGTGGGGAAAATTTTTGGCAGTGGTTTCAGCTAGACGGGTGTTTTTCGTGAAAGAGTGGTGAGGGGGAACACCAGAGATTGGAGTTCAGACGAGCACTTGCCATGGAAGACAATGCTCACCTGGAACTGTTGAAACTCAACACCTCTATCAACTCACCATAAATAATCGTTATTTTTTTCAAACAGTTAATTTTTTTTTTTGGGGGGGGGGGTCACCAACTCTTAGAATCTGTTAACATTTCAATATCAAACGGGTAGTTTGGATTTTAATTTTTAATTTGACTTGTAGCTTTTTACCATGGTTGTGTGAGCATTGGATTGACGTACAGCAATAGATGTGATGAAAGTGTAGTATCTGTTCTGTAAAAAGTTGGTACTATAATATTGCAGGGCCTGCACTAATCGCAGTTTTGCTAAAAGAGTAGATGTGTGTCTTTGTCTAAATATTTAACCGATAAACTCTTAAACTATTCTTCACATAGGATGGTTTATAACAAGTAAAATCTCTGAATCGATGGATAACGCTACAGATTTGTATTTCTTTTTGTGACAAAATTCAATTCATTTCTTCAATATTAAATCTTATCTCTTGATTTCCACATCGGAAGGGAACGTGGCTGGAGCGTTAAATGTTTTGGTTTTGGTTCTAGCTGATGGCAACCAAGTCATCTTTTGTTTTTAAATCTTTTCAGATCTCTACAATATATTTGGTACAATATAATAATCAATAGAGAATTGGCTTTATAATAATAAATATGAAATCTGCATGAATTGAAATATATTTAAACATATTTTACGACCAGGCAAAGCCAAGTGTCCCCTACTAGTAAATACTAATTTGTTACAATTCAGCAATAGAGATTGAAATAATTAAACAAAAGGCTGAAAAGTACAAATCGTAGAAATGCTGTGAATACAACAATCGCAGACTAAAACACAACGCTTTCATTTAGTGCAAACTGTACGATATTCACTTTCTCGTTTATCATTTTTCTTGTCTTTCTTATTTTTTCGCTCGCTCTTCACAACACTCACTTCCTTTAGTTTTTCATTTTTCCCCATCTATCACATATTTTTTGTTGGTCATGATATTCCTTTCCTTCCAACTATGTATGATCGTATAAATATCTGTGATCGGGATATGTCCGAGAGCCTCAACTTCATAAACCGTTTATCTTATTGATGTATTCATGTTGCGTACACTCAGAGAGCTTCATGAATTTAGCGCAATAGTAACAGGTGCCCGGCAGGGTTTCAAGCATAATGCCAGCACGTTCTTCGACCCTTCCCATCTTGTTTTCCATGAGAAGCAAGGAATACGAATAGCTGCCCACTTGACGCAAGTATTTCGCTTTGGTTGACCGTCGAATATCAGGAATGTGTGCCAATCGGTGTAATTCAGTCAGGAGTTCTTCAGTAAAATTCTTTTGAATCTGCAAAGAAAAGAACAACATTTAATATTTGTTTTATTTTTTTTTTAATGAGGAGAAGAGTGTCACTGCTTATCAAGGCCTGAAGGTCACTCGAGGATAAATGGTTGTGCCTTTGGTTATTAATAATTTTTATAATCATTGCTATTAATAGAAGAAAATGACTACAAGAGGAAAAGAAAAACAGAGAATAACATTACTATAACGCATACTACTGCAATGTGTCAACAAAACTCCACCAGTTTATGTAATAAATCGACATTTGAATAACCTGGTGGAGTCAAAGAATTGGTTCACTGCAGTGTTAAGCATAGAATACAGCATAATCTTGTTGATGTACTGGTTCTTGTACCAGGTGCTGTATGCAGGAGGATGTCTGCACTTATTGCAGCTGCTATATCCCACCTGACCTTCAGTTGTCTTGATCCTGTCCTGCTACTGAATTAGGCTGGTTGGGATGAGAGAGTGAGGCTGGCTCTAGACGCACCAGCTTCACAGCAAACGTGCCATCCATCATCCCTAGGATGATCAAATGGTCTCTGTCATTCCGACGAACAGACTTTCTCACACATATTCATTATAAAACGTTTACTAGTTGCAGAATATGCACTAACATGACTGAGCGTCTTCCAGCTGCACGATCTGGGATCAAGCATTTGCTTGATTTATGTTCGTTTGTCCATCTTTTCCTTTTGTCGACCTTTCAACCAGCTTCAACATGCCTTTATCATATTTTGCACAGCCCTATACAATATTCAATCCATGGTGGTAGATTGTTTTCATTCTGTCAGCCATTACCGTGTATAAGTCTTAAGTAATATTCATTTGCCAAAGCGGTTTTTCTATAGGTCGACAAATCCTCTCCAACCTCTCATATGCGGATGACGTTGCTCTTGTCAATGAATGCACGCATAAACTTCAAGTTTTTGTCAATATATAAGCAAAGAATGCAAAGGAGTTTGGATTAGAAATGAATCAAGAGAAAACAGAGTGCATGTCTACAGCTAAATCACAATTTAACCTAAACATGACTGTTTGCAGTAAACCCATCAAACAGGTCATCCAATTCATTTATTTAGGACATAAACTGACTTTCTCCAGTGATCATGAGACGACATTGAAACAGAATCGGACTGGGCTGGGCTGGTTTCCAAAAACACAGCACCATTCTAAAATCAAAAAAGGGCGCCGATAACTGTTCAAGTAAAGTTTATGTCCTCCCAGTAGTTTTATATGACTTTGATTGTATCACGTGGACTAAACAACTAGCCAATTGCATTGAGGTGTTTCAAAATCAATTAATGCACTTCATTAGGGGACAAAAAATTTTTTTTTTAAATATCCACCCGCTGTTAAACTACTTCCCTACCCTCTCTATTTGATAAAATCAAAAGTAAAACCCTTAAACTTTTGGGCCATGTCAAACGATCAACCACTGGCTTGTCAAAGTTATGCTTTGAGGGTATGTTAGAAGGCAAAAGAGGAAGAGGAAAGCCAAGGAGAAGATGGAGATATGAAATATGAGTCTCTTAATGACTGGATTAGATCTGATGACCTCAGAGGAGGATTAAATCTGGATAGCATAGGGAGATGTGTGCAAAACAGGAGACCTCATGGGTTTGGTCGCATCAAAAGAATGGATGAGAAATCTTGAGTTAGTAGATGTAGAACAGTTGAGGTGACACGGTTTGTTTAGCAGGTGAAGACAAAAGAAAACTTGAGAGGAAGAGGAATAAATAAAGACCTGGCCAGAGATAGGTTTAAAAATTGGCCAACACGTGTCAGTGCATAAAACAGACATTAAACTAGATATGATGAGAATGATGATGATGATAATGATTGGACCTTCACATTCTAGAAGATGATCGGTACTTGAGAAAGTTTCTTGCTAAAGGAAGCAGCATTAAATGTTACAATTCCGCTACAAACGGAACCTCATCCTCTAGGACAGGGGTCAGCAACTCATTCAACTCCGCGGGCCAGATCGTGTCATAATGATGGGTAACAGTTAAGGAAAATTACAGAAGGCAGATTCCTGTCGATCTAAATATATAAACCATAATGAAAATAAACATTGAGAAGTCAAGAAAAAGGGAAATCTAAAATTCAAAAACACCAAACAAAAATTGGTTTTCTCCAAGGAACATCAAAATACTTCAAAATAAAGAAAAAAAAATCACTCCAAGCAAAATGGATGAAATTATGACGCGTATGTTTGAAACTGTTATTGTACAGATAAAAACATGGACGGTTGAAAAATTCAAGCGACTTACATAGGGTAGGTGGCAGAGGTAAGCAACAGAAGGTCACTGTTTAAGGAATGAAATCAAAAACCGCTTGAGACAATATTGTCTCTTTGAAGCTGTCCCCAGTAATCAGGCTTGCGGGCCGGTCAAAAGGTCTTCGCAGGCTGAATCTGGCTCACGGGCCATAGGTTGCCGATCCTTGCTCTAAGATTTCAGCCATTGCCTTACATATGCGTACATTAGTTTTCCTCTCAATAATAAGTCAACCCATTAATAACAAGGAATAAGTACCCCCTTCCCAAAACCAAACAAATAATGCAGAGCAATATTTACCTGTAAATTGCAGATATTTAACCGAACGATATGTTCCAACGATCCTGAAAAGTAACATTCGTTTGCATGATTTTCTATCAATTCCTTTTTCATATCGTAAAGTTTCTGGAAGAGTTCAAGTGCCAGTTTTGACTGTCGCAGCAGAAGGTAATTATGGGCCATGTCAGCAATGAGTTCTATTCGTCCAAAATAATCAGGGTTGAGCATATTATAGATGGCAAGAGCGTCATCCGCATAGGGAATGGATTCTTCGAATTTACCTCTGCAAAAACAAGATTAATTTTATTTGATTGCGGGATGATAGTTATAACTAATGAAGTATCTGAAATATTTTTTTAGAAATTGTGATGGGGGTTCAGAAACTGAAAGGTGAAACACATGAGATATTTTTTTATAAACTTTTTTACAATTATGTTTCTAGATTTTTTAGATGAGTTTTGTTTGTCGATTTATTGCGGATTATCATCCTCATCTTTTAGTTGTTGTTTTACGACGTTTCGGCCAACTATTCCTCTGGCCTTCATCAGGTGGTTACCACGACGGGTTAGGAGTTCCAAATGTCTAAACTGCATTCTCAGCAATTACTGCCTTCCATAGTTGCCATCTCACCACGTTTTTGGCCAACTAATCCTCTGGCCTGCATTGGGTAGGATTGAAACCGCTATCTTCAGACAATGTTCACCTGGAACCAGAGATTCAGAATCTCTAACCACTGTGCCACGGGCCCTGAAGGGCGATCCAGCTTGGATTTTTTACATATGCATTTGTCGTAATATGCTAGCAATAAAGATATATCATTGTACTGAATCTCGATGCAATGCTGGTTCTGGATATGACCTAAAACTATATCCGATGGTGAGGCCCCAGCTTGCGAGCTTTGGGGAGTATGGAGCCACCCTTTAATTGCCATTGCTCCCAGGTCCACTCTGATCCGGAGTGATAGTACCTGTTAGAGTCCCAACTATGGGTTGAATAGAATCCGACTTAAAAAACAAATATACTCCATTAAAAAATCGTTCCTTAAAATAACTAGATTCGGCATTAAATAACCTGAAAAAGGTTGGTATGCCGTAAAACAAAAACAACCAACCATCAACGCAAATGATGCAAATAATAAAGAAAAAATTAAAAAAAAAACACTCACTGTCTTTTGTAGACATCTGAAATATAGCGTTGAATAAGTGCTGAATTCATATGAATCCATCCGTATTGTTCTCGGATTTCTTTTGCTTCCATTAATAATCGGAGAGCAGCAACTGCGGATAAAAGAAACAAAATTGTTAAAGAAAACAGTTTTTTTTACATTTTTTTTCAATTTCTAAATGCAGAAATCTTGCTGGTATATATTGAAAAAAAAGGCGGTGATTGAGGCTGAAGGTGGTTACATTGAATAGATGTCAGCTCTACTTCATAACTAAGTTACCGGAATTGATTTTTTTTCAATAAAAGTTTTAAAATAAAGTTGTAGTGCTTTTTTCTTTAGGGCGACAATATTTTGAAAAAAAGTCCTTTCTGATTATGCTTTTTTTAAAAATATTTTGTAATAAAAATATTTTCTTTTAATTTTAAATTAAAAGAAAATATTTTTCATGTTACTTAAAAAAAACCCAAACATTTAAATGCAAAGACTGAAACATTTTTACTACATTTCAATCTAAAAAATAAAAAATGTTTTTATTACAAGATATTTAAAAACCAATTCGAAGTAAAAACTAAAAAATGTGTATTTATTATTTTAAAAAGCAGTTCAATCTAAAAATTTTGAAAAAATACATTTTTATTACAAGATATAAAAATTTCTCAATGTAAAAACTAAAAAATACAGGGTGAAACAATAAAGTTGTCCCCCCTAAAGAAAACAACACTACAGCTTTATTTTAAAAATTTATTGAAAAAAATCAATTCAGTAGTAGAGCTGACATCTATTCAATGTAGCTGCCTTTTAGATATCTTGTAATAAAAATATATTTTTTAATTTTGAATTAAAAGAAAATATTTTTCATGTATACCTAAAAAAACAAACATTTAAATGCAAAGACTAAAACATTTTTAATACAAGATATTAAAAAAAACATTTCAATCTAAAAAAATAAAAAGTATGTTTTTATTACAAGATATTTAAAAACACATTTCCAAATAAAAACAAAAAAATGTGTATTTATTATTTTAAAAAGCATTTTAATGTAAAAATTTAAAAAATATACATTTTTATTACAAGATATAAAAACATTTCAATCTAAAAATTTAAAAAATATACATTTTTATTACAAGATATAAAAACATTTCAATCTAAAAATTTAAAAAATACAGACTGAAATGATAAATTTGTCCCCTATATAAAAATCATACTACAGCTTTTAAAAATTTATTGAAAAAAATCAATCAAGTCGTAGAGCTGACATATATTCAATGTAGCCGACTTAGCCCTCAATCACCACCTTGATATGGGTCCAGAACTGGGAGCATGCCCTATCCACAAGCGCCAAGTAGTTCAGCGATTTCAGATTGGAAGAGGAGGAGGGAAGTGAGAGAAGAATACAAAGTCATAGCACACCTTATAAGTCAAGCCTGGGTTTCTTTGAACTTGTGGCCCTGGATATGCTGAAGAGGCGCAATCAGACCCTGGGTATGGCAGAAGAACTTGGTGCTGGCCCACAAGTCCAAAGAGACCCAGGCTTGGCTTCAGAAGAAGTGCTACGACTTTGTACCCACAGGCACTTGCGGAAAATTTGATCTCTTCGAACCCGTATATGTCAGCTCTACTTCAAAAATAAGTTACCAGAATTGATTTTTTTTTCAATAAAAGTTTTAAAATAAAGTTGTAGTGTTTTTTTCTTTAGGGTGACAATTTTATCGTTGCCCCCTGTATTTGACATAAATAGCAAATGATTATGACAGGAGAAATCATTGTTAAAAATGAGTAACAAGGATATTATTGTTGGGTTTGATGTTTGAATTTGCTACTCTTTACAAAAGAAGGAAGAAAAACATGTGCAAGTATATTATTATGCACTCATGAAGAGGAGGAGTATAACGGTGAAATAGAACCTATTTTATTAATGACTCCACATATTTCCCATTGTAATTTTGTTTACTCCTGTCTTGTGCGTGTTGAAGAGTTGAAGGCCAAAAGGAAAAAGAGAAAACGTTCTACTGACCGTGTTTTCCTTTTTGTCTTGATAACAATTTGGCCACATTACAAAGGCTGACCACCAATTTCTCCCGGTTGATGCTTTCCAGTTTGCGTCTTCGAGATAAGGATGCCATGTACCAATTAAGAGCTTTCTCTACCTGATATCCATCTAAAGAAAAAAAAATGCATCTAGAGAAATGCATCCAAACTAACTGGGAAGAAACTGGTCATGTAGTCATAAAACCACTAAAAACATATGGCCAGGACAACAAAGGGCTTCATCAGGGAAAGAAAATTTTGACAATTTTAGAAAAGCCAAGTCGAGCAATCAAGCATGTATTTCATCGCCTAAAAAAGAGACTGAAGAAAGAAACAAACAAAAAAAAAAGAGACTGAAGAAAGAAAGAAAAAAAAAAAAAGAGACTGAAGAAAGAAAAAAAAAAAAAAAAGAGACTGAAGAAAGAAACAAACAAAAAAAAAAGAGACTGAAGAAAGAAACAAAAAAAAAAAAGAGACTGAAGAAAGAAACAAAAAAAAAAAAAAGAGACTGAAGAAAGAAACAAAAAAAAAAAAAAAGAGACTGAAGAAAGAAACAAAAAAAAAAAAGAGACTGAAGAAAGAAACAAAAAAAAAAAAAAGAGACTGAAGAAAGAAACAAAAAAAAAAAAAGAGACTGAAGAAAGAAACAAAAAAAAAAAAAAAGAGACTGAAGAAAGAAACAAAAAAAAAAAAAAAAGAGACTGAAGAAAGAAACAAAAAAAAAAAAAGAGACTGAAGAAAGAAACAAACAAAAAAAAAGAACTGAAATAATAACAAATCCTCATAAAAGAAAAAAATTGTTCATCAGTTTCAATCCTCTCATGATATTCTTCATAATTAAGCTGAAACTCCATCTACCTCGTTTGTAGCAACGTTTACTTGAGTTGAGATAGCAACCCCATGCTCGAGACAGGGACACAGGGGATTTGAAGAAAGATATAACTTTTTATGTGTTAATTTTTGGAGAATGCAGTTAGGAGATTCAAAGTTCCTATCCGTCGCAGTTACCACCTGACGAAGGCCAGAGGAAGTTGGCCAAAACGTTGTGAACCAATAAAAAAACAAACAAGCAACAACTAATAAAGATGAGACTAATAGTCCGAAATAAAAATAAAATTAACATAAAAAATGCTCATCTCAAAATAAAAAAATTCAAATTAAGGAATAATATATATATATACCAATCGGTACGGACCCGACTATGAAGATCAGATAATGAATAAATGTGGATTTATAAGATCAAAGAATCCAACCTTGATCGCCCTTCGGGGCCCGTGGCGCAGTTGATAGAGACGTTGAATCTCTACGGTTCCAGATGAACATTGTCTGAAGATAGCGGTTTCAATCCCACCCAAAGCGTGCCAGAGGTAATTGGTCAAAAATGTGGTGAGACGACGACAACTACAGATGGCAGTGATGGCTGAGAATGCAGTTAGGAGATTCGAAGTTCCTATCCGTCGCGGTTACCACCTGACGAAGGCCAGAGGAAGTTGGCCGAAACGTTGTGAACCAATAAAAAAACAAACAAGCAACAACTAATAAAGATGAGACTAATAGTCCGAAATAAAAATAAAATTAACATAAAAAAAAAAAAAAAAAAAAATGCTCATCTCAAAATAAAAAAATTCCAATTAAGGAATAATATATATATAAACTTTTTATGTATTCAGATAGAAACAAAAATTTTTTAATATTGCTCAGAAACGAGTTTAAGCATTTCTCTCTCCGACGCCGGTATACACATTAACTCTTTTCTTTTGGGTGCTTTTGGCCTTGATAAGTGATGACTCATTAGTAGGGTTGTGACAACAGCATATTCTTTTTTATTGTTTTGACTCTTGAGTATATACCCGTAAATATCTTATATATTTTTATATAGACTGATGTGGTTTTCGGTTGATTAACTGTGCCTAACTGTGTCGGATATATACTCAAGAATAAAAAGAATATGCTGTTGTCTCAGTCCTACTCATTAGTATAAAAGGATGCTTCTTTGTTAGAATTTGGTTCTTATACGGGTAGAGGACTGCAACAGGAGTAAGAATGTTCGAAAAATTTTACCAGTGACATTGGTAAAGCAGGACATTATCTCAAGACAAGAGGCGTTCATTGGTGGTGAAAAATGTAATGTCACAGGAACAAAGAAATAAAACAGGAAATAAAAATCTGACTCGGAACTTTTTTTAGTGCAAATGAAATTGCCTTATTCGTGGTTCTTCGAAAAACAATTATATTTCCAAAATCTTTTTACATGTGCTTTTTAAAAGTCTCCATATTCTTGGCAACTCACACCGGCCTGGCTAGCGCTTCCTCGCTTTCATTTTCACACTTCTATCTTGCCTGACCAACACTTCACTTCTCTTCTTGAGCACGTGGTGTACTTTTCTCTCCTTTTCTTATGATGCAAGTGTTAGGGAGAGGTGTCTGGGCAATCAAAAGAACACAATAAGTCAATTTCAGGAAAGATGACCTGTAATAGTATTATGGAGGTGTGTCAAGGAAATCAAAAGAATAAAATAAGAAATCCCGGGATTTATAATGACCTATATCCATGATGCCTGGGAATGCGTCAATATTACGTCAATCGGCCTGGAAAGCTAACCGATATTAAATGGGTTAGACCAAAAACCAGCAAAAAGTACAATAAACAAAAGCTGACAAAAATAAGGTAAACAGGTCAATCAACAGGAACTATGATCCAGAGAGTTGCAAAATAATAAACAAGCTGGCGAGAAAAAAATCAACAGGTCAAAGTGATATAAATAAAAGAGCAAAGGGAAAAGACACAAAAAAGACACAAAGCGAAAATACAGGTCGACACAGAATTCTGCGACCCATCTTCTCCACCGCTCTACGATGTTAGTTATCACTTTTATTTTGAAGTATAAAATGTAAAAAAACAAATCTGTATTGAAAACAAAAAAAGTGTCTCGTATTCATTTTAAAATGAAATAAACTTTTTGTTTATACAACCAAGAGAACTTGACGATCACAGTCCATTCATATATGTAAAACAAGCTCGCACACACTAATTTGCATATGTGTATCACGATGTAACAGTGCGCGATTTTCTTATTTGTTCATAATTATTCCATATTGATCATGTGCTGCAAACATGCTCACGTGAAGGCTGGACACCATGCGGTAAGATATTTTTTTTTTTTTTTACATGGAGAGGTACGTCTGAAGACTTATTACATTTCATTTTTATCTTAACTGCTACAACGGAGTGGTCAGATGATCCCAGAGGAGATAGAACAGAACATGAACACAGCTCAGGGGAAGTTGTGAGGAAAAGGTCTAGAAGGCTTGCATATTGACCGGGTGTATCGGGCACACGGGTGGGTTCGTGAACAATCTGACTGAGGTCATAGGCAATGGCAAAATTATGAAAAAAAACCCCCTCATCATCGGTTTTATTTGAGTGGGTCAGCCATTCCACATTATGGATATTGAAGTCACCACAAATGTGAATGCTAGCCGAAGGATGAGCAGACAGGATGTGGTCAATTTTCTCAGATATGCTCTTAAAGATAGTAACCCCACTGTTGTGGGGGCGATAGAGGGCAAATATAAATGCAGTGGTATAAGCTAGTCCAACCCGGAAACACATATAAGGTAAATTAGGGTCTTCTCTGGAGATATCCCTGCCACATGGAAAGCCATCTTTGATGTAGGCACATATTCCATGCCCATGGCGATCTTGGGGGTCAGATTTAGATGTTAAGTTGGAGTATCCTTTAATTATGAATTCGTCTAGAGAAGTGGTATTTTATATATCGATCCTAATGCATCTGTAGCAGAAACAAATAGAACTCTTTTCTTGTGCGTTAGTGCCTCCCCTGACTGTGCGATATGGCACATACTGACCAATCAGAGGCATAGCGCAGGGATCTTCCTTACCCCCTTAAGGAACTATAACTGCTTCCGTCCCGGACAAGAAAAACTCTTCCTTTTTCCAGCGAGATGTCAAGGAGAGCAGACCTGTTTCCTCACTCTCTCTCTCTCTCTGCCTACATCGGTATTGACTGTCCCCACTTGGGAATAACTACCGGGCAAAGGCAGACGAGTTCTATCCCAGCTATATCTAAATGGCATCTTGCCTTACTTCGATAAACCTTTTCCTTGCAAGTTTTACAAAGTCGTTTGTTCGTTTATTCAGTAGCTTGTGTTGAAATATTTATTTTATTAGGGAGTGCCCGAAAAGCATTAACCCAACTCCCTAAACATCCCACTATATAACAGTTTCCATGGAGTTTTGCTCCAGCAAAAAGGTTGAAAAGACACTGCCATAGATGGTAGTGGCGTCTACGTAAATGTTATTTGCAACTGCTTAATGTATTACAAAAAAAAAACGTAACTCACTTCTTTCAGCAAGCAATCCCATCGTGTTGAGCATTACTGACATGGTCGGATGCTCCAAATTACCCAAGCTTGTCATGCTTTCCAATAACAGTGATTCAGCTTTTTCTATTTGACCTAGAAAACAAAAACATTAGAACATTTTTATTTTACAAAGCTTCTATTTCTTTCTTACCATATCAACCTTTTGTTGAGTCATTTTATCTTTTTATCCTACATTTATTCACTAATACCTAAGGTATGAACCCTCTGCCTCTTCCATTACTCAATTAGCCGACTTCATCATGGTTGTTTCTAGAAATTATCTTTTTACTTTACAATCTGTCATTTATTATTACACTAGCGGGTGTGCCTGGCGTTGCCCGGATGTTTAGAGGTGTAAAAGAAAATAAAAAAAAGATTTGGTTGGTAGGTAGGCTTGAACCCGAAGCCTTGAGGTCAATAGCCTGATAACTTACCGCGACGCTACAAAGGCAAAGAAGTGATAATGATTGAAATTAAACAATTAAAAAGTTAAGTGACAGGTGCTTAAATTTAATGAGGTCAAACATCACGCCATAGGGGAAATGGAATCATGCGCTGCAAACCAGTTTCTGCATTTCCCCTCAAGATGTTAGAGAAAAACCAGCTCCCCATAAAAAGGGGAATATCCAAATGAATAGCAATTGTCTGATATGATGGGTTTTTCTGCATTGATCAAGGCTCATTGCTTTTCTGCACATCCCAGCTCGAGTGCCAAGGAGCTTGGTTTTGTTATGGGTTCAGTTTCACTTTTATACTGAAAAGCCAAACACACGGAGAGTAAAAAATATCGCGAAAATAGCGTGTAAAAGTCGCTCAAATAAAATATAGATGCAACCTCGTTTTGTAAATCGGAGATATTATAATCTAGGTAGTATATAAAAGGTTCTAAGAAACAGTGACCCCCTTGAGCGACCCCCACCCTTTACCAGACATACAAAAAAATGTGCACACACTAACACACATTTTGCCTCTTATATATATAGGTTTAATCTGGGAAATCCGACTCTCACAAATGCATACAGATGGTAGCATGCTTTGTCACTCTCTAATATTTTTCTACTCTCCTAAAACTCTGAGTTTAATATTCTGCACTTTCTAAAATTGATTGCTAACTATTCTGCACTTTCTAAAATTGATTGCTAACTATTCTGCACTTTCTAAAATTGATTGCTAACTATTCTGCACTTACTAAAATTGATTGTTAACTATTCTGCACTTTCTAAAATTGATTGTTAACTATTCTGCACTTTCTAAAATTGATTGCTAACTATTCTGCACTTTCTAAAATTGATTGCTAACTATTCTGCACTTTCTAAAATTGATTGCTAACTATTCTGCACTTACTAAAATTGATTGTTAACTATTCTGCACTTTCTAAAATTGATTGTTAACTATTCTGCACTTTCTAAAATTGATTGTTAACTATTCTGCACTTTCTAAAATTGATTGTTAACTATTCTGCACTTTCTAAAATTGATTGCTAACTATTCTGCACTTTCTAAAATTGATTGCTAACTATTCTGCACTTTCTAAAATTGATTGTTAACTATTCTGCACTTTCTAAAATTGATTGTTAACTATTCTGCACTTTCTAAAATTGATTGTTAACTATTCTGCACTTTCTAAAATTGATTGCTAACTATTCTGCACTTTCTAAAATTGATTGTTAACTATTCTGCACTTTCTAAAATTGATTGTTAACTATTCTGCACTTTCTAAAATTGATTGTTAACTATTCTGCACTTTCTAAAATTGATTGCTAACTATTCTGCACTTTCTAAAATTGATTGCTAACTATTCTGCACTTTCTAAAATTGATTGCTAACTATTCTGCACTTACTAAAATTGATTGTTAACTATTCTGCACTTTCTAAAATTGATTGTTAACTATTCTGCACTTACTAAAATTGATTGTTAACTATTCTGCACTTTCTAAAATTGATTGTTAACTATTCTGCACTTACTAAAATTGATTGTTAACTATTCTGCACTTTCTAAAATTGATTGCTAACTATTCTGCACTTTCTAAAATTGATTGCTAACTATTCTGCACTTTCTAAAATTGATTGCTAACTATTCTGCACTTACTAAAATTGATTGTTAACTATTCTGCACTTTCTAAAATTGATTGTTAACTATTCTGCACTTACTAAAATTGATTGTTAACTATTCTGCACTTTCTAAAATTGATTGTTAACTATTCTGCACTTACTAAAATTGATTGTTAACTATTCTGCACTTTCGACAGACAATTTCCGAGATTGATTACTCATTACTTCACGAGATCACCAGCATATAAAGAGAAGCAACAATCATTTTTTTCTTTATTCTTTTTGTTTGCCACTAAATACTACGGGCTGCAAAAAATCAAGTTTGTACCAATTTTTAAGGCATTTAATCATGGATACTTTAAATAATTTATTTTCATAAATTTCAATTGAAGATTTGCACATAATTAGAGAAAAAGTTATATAAAACTCGCAGAAGGATAATCAGGTTGGAATACTTGGAATTGTAACTATGATGACTTTATCGGCAAGCCTTCATCTGAAACAAAAATTTTAATGAAGAAACTTGGACGGATCTCAATCATTAGATGTAAACAAACATTTTCTACAATTTTCAACCAAATATACCTTAATGAAGTTTTGATGCTGCGTACAGTTTTAATGCTGCATACAGTTTTGATGCTGGCTTGTTGCATCTGCTTGCCTAGATACAGGAAACAATCTGTGGATGACTATATTCCCCCCTGTGCTCTTAAGTAGAGTTCTCGTAGGAAAATCATTAACTGCCATTTTGAGCTTTCTGGCAACTGACAATGTTTACATTGAGATTTTGCTTACATCCAGTAGGTGCCGGATAATTGCATAGGGGTTAGAAGTGCTGAATGTCAACTTGACAGTAAAGTTTCAATCCAGGCTTGAGGCACTCGCTTGTCTAGCAACACTCAAGAGCTGTGATACAGCAAAACAATCTATCTGTGGATAAGTATCTCTCTCTCTCTCTCTCTCTCTCTCTCTCTCTATATATATATATATATATATATATATATATATATATATATATATATATATATATATATATGACCTGCCATAAACCAGTTCTCCCACTGAGCCTCTCCTAATTTTGTCTGGTGCAGAGGGTTGATAATAGCAATTAAGACATTCAAAGGGTAAACATCCAGCAGGCATATGTGTGTGTATGTACGTTTATATATATATATATATACATATATATATATATATATATATATAAAATATAAAGCTGAATGTGTGTGTGTGTGTCTGGTCATGAATAGGCTCCTATATGGTTGACTATTTTAAAAAACTGATTACATATAATGAAAGAAGATGTATCGAGACACAGGAATGGGTATGTTTGATCTGGCAGAACAGTGGTTCATTAAAATTGTGGGGTCTGCGTTCGCACCTGGTCCACAAAGTATGGAAATAAAAAATTTAAAAATTAAATAAAAAAACGTTTACAAAGGTTTTTGATATAGATGTACAGAATACTTTGATAAGTATGTTTCAACTTAAATAGGGATGGTATAATAAAATTGTGGGGTCTGCGTTCGTGCCTGGCCTCCATAGAATGGAAATAGGCACAAACTTTAATAAAGACTTTTCATATCTATCTGCGTAAGTATACTTTGATAATTATGTTTCAGTTTGTATAATAAAATTATGGGGTGTTCGTTTGTGCCTGACCTCCATAGAATGGAAATATGTCACAAAGTTTAACAAGTTTTTTTAATATAGATCCACAGAATATTGTGATAAGTGTTTCAGTGTGAACAGGTATGGTATAATAAATTATGGGGTTGATCTATTTTATTTTTATTTTTATCATATTTTGCTTTGGTTTTGATACCCCCAAATTCGAAGCTATCTCTTTACAACGCTTCCTTTTCATAACCTATCATACTTTCATAAATCAGAGTCCATTTTGTGTAGGCTGTTTTTGAACCCAGTTAACGATGGGTACTTTTGCTAGTACATATATATATATATATATATATATATATAAAGATATATATATATATATATATATATATATCTTTATATATATATTTATTATATATATATATAACACTCATAACACTAAGTATGTGTGTGCATTTGGTGTTTGGGGGGGCAATAAGAGAAGGGTACAAATTCATAACACTCTTTCTGAAGCCAGGACTGGATCTCTTTGGACGTGGGTGAGAATCGAGTTCTGCTGCCACATCCAGGGTCTGTTAGTGGCCGCCTGATTGCACCAGGGGATCACCACACTCTTCAGCACATTCAGGTACATTTTGGTGTTGACTTTTAAGCCGACTTCAAAGATGGCATAATGTGACACTCATTTGAAACCACACGAACACCATAACCATGGCTGAGAACTTTGTTTTCATCACCCTAGGCATGCCTCTGTTATGCGTGGCAATCCAGTGATGCATTTTGAGTGTGCTAGCAATGGTCTTGTCATAACTTGCATTCGTAAAAAGCAGAGTTGTACAGCGGTGCATCTTCAATCTCGCTCATTGGACATTGCGTCACTTTCAGACATGATAGAAGGCTCCTATTGCTCTTGGAATTTTTACACAACTGGCAATAAATAACAATAAAACAAGACAACCGTAAAAAAAAGAAAACCGGTTTTCATCAAATGGAAATGGAAACCTGTTGTCTTTTCTAAGGTGACAATATTATCGTTTCACCCTGTATAAAATAATCCAGGGAAAATAGTTGTGCTGAATTTCTTAAAACTAAAATTTCAAATATGTTTTAAAGAAATTTAAAATATAGAAAGTATTATGGCACAAAAGGAAATAGTACATATTCAATCCTGAACAACATCACGTCTTTCTGTTATATATTTTTGTTATATATTTTTGTTATATATTTTTGTTATATATTTTTATTATATATTTCTGTTATATATTTTTGTTATATATTTTTATTATATATTTTTATTATATATTTCTGTTATATATTTTTGTTATATATTTTTATTATATATTTCTGTAATATATTTTACTTATATATTTTTATTATATATTTCTGTTATATATTTTTGTTATATATTTTTATTATATATTTCTGTAATATATTTTACTTATATATTTTTATTATATATTTCTGTAATATATTTTTGTTATATATTTTTATTATATATTTCTGTAATATATTTTACTTATATATTTTTATTATATATTTCTGTTATATACTTTTGTTATATATTTTTATTATATATTTCTGTAATATATTTTACTTATATATTTTTATTATATATTTCTGTTATATATTTTTGTTATATATTTTTATTATATATTTCTGTAATATATTTTACTTATATATTTTTATTATATATTTTTGTTATATATTTTTGTTATATATTTTTGTTATATATTTTACTTATATATTTTTGTTATATATTTCTGTTATATATTTTTATTATATATTTCTGTTATATATTTTCGTTATATATTTTTGTTATATATCTTTGTTATATATTTCTGTTATATATTTTTATTATATATTTCTGTTATATATTTTTATTATATATTTGTTTTATATATTTCTGTTATATATTTTTGTTGTATATTTCTGTTATATATATTTGTTATATATTTCTGTTATATATTTTTATTATATATTTCTGTTATATATTTCTGTTATATATATTTGTTATATATTTTTATTATATATTTTTATTATATATTTCTGTTATATATTTTTGTTATATATTTTTATTATATATTTCTGTAATATATTTTGCTTATATATTTTTATTATATATTTCTGTTATATATTTTTGTTATATATTTTTATTATATATTTCTGTTATATATTTTTATTATATATTTCTGTTATATATTTCTGTTATATATATTTGTTATATATTTTTATTATATATTTTTATTATATATTTCTGTTGTATATTTTTGTTATATATTTTTATTATATATTTCTGTAATATATTTTACTTATATATTTTTATTATATATTTCTGTAATATATTTTACTTATATATTTTTATTATATATTTCTGTTATATATTTTTGTTATATATTTTTATTATATATTTCTGTAATATATTTTACTTATATATTTTTATTATATATTTCTGTAATATATTTTTGTTATATATTTTTATTATATATTTCTGTAATATATTTTACTTATATATTTTTATTATATATTTCTGTTATATATTTTTATTATATATTTCTGTTATATATTTTTATTATATATTTTTGTTATATATTTTACTTATATATTTTTGTTATATATTTTACTTATATATTTTTGTTATATATTTTACTTATATATTTTTGTTATATATTTTATTTATATATTTTTGTTATATATTTTACTTATATATTTTTATTATATATTTCTGTTATATATTTTCGTTATATATTTTTGTTATATATCTTTGTTATATATTTCTGTTATATATTTTTATTATATATTTCTGTTATATATTTTTATTATATATTTGTTTTATATATTTCTGTTATATATTTTTGTTATATATTTCTGTTATATATATTTGTTATATATTTCTGTTATATATTTTTGTTATATATTTCTGTTATATATATTTGTTATATATTTTTGTTATATATTTTTATTATATATTTCTGTTATATATTTCTGTTATATATTTTTGTTATATATTTCTGTTATATATTTTCGTTATATATTTTTATTATATATTTCTGTTATATATTTTTGTTATATACTTCTGTTATATATTTCTTTTATATATTTTTGTTATATATTCTTGCTGATGAGGAGACTTTGTTTCAAAAAACTATATGATAAAATTACTGTCCAAGACTTAATGTCTATCTCACTAAAAACATCGTTTCCGAAACGAGCGTACAATTTATTGATTATGTTTGTTCTTCCTTGTAAAACTGATTTTTAATTTTTAATTTTAATTATAAATTATCAATCATCTTACTTAATATTAAAATAGCTCTAGGATATATATATGCCTATCGAGCTTATTATATATCTACATTACAACGAGCACTTTCTCTTTTATTTTATTTTAATTGTATTAATCAATGTACTAATACATTGAAATATACTCTGCATTTTAGACTCTTGTTTTAATCCCCTAAGTATATATATATATATATATATATATATATATATATATATATATATATATATATATATGTATATATATTCCAAGGATGGAATACTGTTGCCGCATATGGGCAGGAGCTGCTAGAAAAGACTTGTCCTGCCTTGATAGAGTTCAAAATAGACTTCGTGGCCTGGTGGGAGATGTCTTTTTCTCTTCGCTGCAACCTCTTTCTCACAGAAGAGATGTTGCGAGTTTGTCTCTGCTTTATCGTTATTTTCATGGAAAGTGTTCGACTGAGCTTCAATCTATGGTCCCCCCTCGCCAAACTTTCACAAGAAACACTCGACTAGCTGAAAACATTATCAATAATTTTCCCCCCTCTTTATCTGTGCCTAAACCTAAACATAGATTCCATGATCAAAGCTTCTTTCTTAGAACTGCACGCCTGTGGAATTGTCTTCCGTTTTCCTGCTTTCCAGCTGTCTATAATACGGTTGTCTCCAAGCCCAACATGAACAAGTTTCTGATGAGCCGTTCCACTTAAGTTAACAAATTTACCGAACTTCCATTACTATCAATTACTATATTGTCCTTTTGACTACTCTACACTCTTTAACCCTTATCCTTGAGTGGCCTATCGGCCTTGATAAGTGGGGACGCCTATGTAAAAAAAAAACAAAAAAAAAAACAATATATATATATATATATATATATATATATATATATATATTGTTAAGCATCCAGCATTGATTACACTGAACAGTTCATTTGATTTAAATGCAAGTTAGATAATGAGGTCTTACATCAGTGAAGGAAGCTGATACACACACAAAAAAAAAAAGTTCAGAAGAATGCCCCAATGTCTATTCTCTCCAACATTATCTAGAGGCCGAAAGGAAATACTAAGTGGAAACAGCCGATAAACACAATTATATACAAATTAACAAGGTAAGCTATTATTTCAAACAGTAGGTAGGAAATTTATGAACAGAGTTACTTTCTCAGAATTGCCCGTCTGTTGAACACAGTACCATGTGTCTGCTTTCCGGCTGACTATAACATGTCATAAACCAGTTCTCCCACTAAGTCTCCTTTTATTTTGTCTGGTGCGGAGGGTGACTAATAGTATAGAAAATAAGACATTCAATCTTCAAATCTAAAAAATATGTCTTTTTCTGCTACCACTTCAGACTTCTAACAATGCCTCAATTTGCATTTTCATATTATTCTTGTATCTGAAGTTCCTACACCACTATTTCCTTACAGCAGGCACATGCCAACCGTGGGCGCTTATTGCTCTCCACACTATTACTACAAAAGTGTCCATGACTAAAACTTACCATCAAAACCCAAATTGTAGGCGAGTATTGAACTGCAAGTTACTTTAGCCCGTAACACATCAGATTCTGGACGGTCTTTTACTTCAAGACGTAAACCTTTTTCAGTTGCTCTGAAAGAAAAAAAAAAACTGACCATAAATCTAATTTTTATTAGTTGTAATTTATTTTCATTCATGAGTTAAAATAAAACAAAGACATTATGTACCTGTTATTTTATAACAACCGGGGTACCTGACATTGCCCGGTTGGGTTGAGGTGTAGTAAGGAACCACAGGTGGGGGAATAAAAAAGTGGTAGTAACGGTGGGGAGGGTATCGAAGCAACAGTAGGCAGTTTGGGTGAAGAGAGGTGTTATATAAAAAAGTGGTAGAAGGCAGGCAAGCTTGAAGCTGTAATGCGAAGGAATAAAAAAAAAAAATCTAACATCTTAGCCGATGTCTCCATCACGCAACTGGAAGTCCTGAGCATTGAAATTAAGCGTAGTCAATCCAACGGTGACAATGACTCACTAAAATGTTGACAAAAAAAGCAACTCCTCCTTGAACAAAATTGCCCAATTGATGGTGAAGGAATGAATGTTTTTGGGCAATTTTTCGATATTTGTCAAGCTTGAGAATGATACTGATCGCGTGAGGATCCATCGCGTGTGTCGAAAGTTTTTGCGAGACATACAAACACACACACACACACACACTCACACGCATTTGGTTCTTTCTATATATATATATAGATTACAATTTAACGAAGCTAAAAGCCACTGGAGGATAAAGGTTAACGAAATGGATGAATGTATTATATGGATTCTTTCGACTACTGTTCTCATATTGAATGTCATTTTCACGATGTTTCGATCAATGTAATCACCAACCTTCTTATTGAATTTGGAAATCTGCATGAGCCGTGGTGCAATGGTTAGAGTACTTGGAAAAATCAATTGTAAAAGTGATATTCTTCTGAAGGTTGAAGGTTCAATCCTCAGTGTAGGCGATCAAAAAAGACAATTGAACTGAATACACCATAGCTTATGTTTTACTTCCAGATATACCTATACTGAATTGTACGAGATGTGTCGCTTCTTTACTCTATATTGAATGATATTATCCCTCCTATCGTCTTAAATATCCAGAGTTCGGGCATCAAATTTTACTTTAATTCCTAATATCAATTTAATCATATTTTTTAATGATGTTATCCTATTCATAAACTAACATATGAACAATATTTTAAATCAAATATTAACTCCTCCATCTCAAACCAACCAAATTTAGCTTCCACTGCATGATTTTTACGTATCCCCCTTCCAGTAACAATGAACTGGAAAGCATAGTAATGCAATTTTTTTTCAGTAGATATATTAGCGTCAATAACTCATTAACATTAACTATCCATGCAGGGTCGCAGAAATACCTAGTTTAGGACCCAGGCATGGGGCTAATCCTCTTGGTGCTGATGAACCCGTAGATCTTCTTAGGTCATCCATCTACGAGAAGGAAAACTCTGAAGCTAAACCTAGAGGAGGGAGGCCTCTTTAGTCCTGGACGACGACCGTCCTAGAGTTGGTGACTCAAACAAATTACCGGTTTGCAAACCTAAACTGCTTAAGGAGGAGATAGGCTCCATTCTTTCATACTCCTTCTTTGCCTATTAGCCAGGCACAGAGGTGCGATCACAGAGACTCGACAGAAACACCCAGTGGTCAACCTTGTTTCCTGACTAGGGCAATGAACGCCATTCTCTACTTCTGCCACATTCCATCCCCTAAAACTGGGCACTTTGGGGATACTTGGGTGCCATATATGCCAATGTAATTGGATTTTTGTCTGATGGGTTGAGGGTACTGGATTGACAGTTTCTGGTTGCTGTTTCTGACTGATAGTACAGGCTCCCTAACTCTTTGGTAGTACTTAGAGCGGCTACTCCATCACCAGTTGTATAATATCATGATGATTGTAGTGCCATGTCGTGCATGGAAAGGGACCCTGCACCCACCTCCGGTGGGCTTTCCCAAGGCCACAATCCTGTAGATGAAAAGTTGGCAGATAGTCTACTTGTGTTGCATGTTTGGTATTCTGCACAAGCATATTGTCCAGCACCTCTCACCCTAAAACTGAAACTCTTAAATAAAATAAAATAGCAGTTCAATCAAAAATTATGATTAAACCAGGTTTAAACTAAAACAAAACCATTTTACCTCCTCCCTTGAGGTTTGCATTCACAAATATCTTAGAACTAATTTAGATGATAGTGAATCATTTCTCCAAGCAAACATCCCAGATATCTTAGTACTAAATGAAACTAACCTACACTCCTCGATCCCCTCTAACCATTTTAATATGAACATGCCTAGTTACCTCCCACTTTGCCATAAGGACTCAGACAGACATATGCACGGGCTTGGAGTCTATATTTGAAACACTCTCCCCTTGACTAGAGAAATAAAATTAGAATCAGATGACAAGACCTTTATGTGCTTTAGACTTAACATGCAATATAACATTAGTTACTTATATTTTCTCTCCCTCAGCCCTGAACACTACGCTAATCAACCAATATCTGGGCAGGAGCTGCCAAAAACAGCCTATCATGCCTTGACAGAGTACAAAATAGACTTCGTGGTTTAGTGGGGGATGCCCTTTTCTCTACCCTGCAACCCCTCTCCCACAGAAGAGACGTTGCGAGCCTATCCTTGTTTTATCGTTATTTTCATGGCAGGTGCTCGTCTGAACTCCAATCCCTGGTCCCCCCTCGCCAATCTTTCACGAAAAACACCCGTCTAGCTGAATCCACTGTGAAAAAATTTCCCCCAATCTATATCTGTGCCTAAATCAAAACGCGGATTTCATGAGCAAAGCTTCTTTCTTAGAACTGCACGCCTGTGGAACTCTGTTCCGTCTGCCTGCTTCCCTCCGGACTACAACTTGGATGTCTTCAAGTCTAATGTTAACAAATTCCTAATGAGCCGCCCCCCTAATTAAACACTTCATAAAATCTCCTCACTAACCTGATGTACTTACAATAACCCTTATCCCTGAGTGGCTTCCGGGCCTTGATAAGTGGTGATCACTGTGTAAAAAAAAAAAAAAAAAAAAAAAAAAAAAAGTCTCTGATAGCATAGATACAGCACTTTCCCTCAATACTACTAGCGCACGAGTACATGCAGAAATTCAAATGTAATGTTAACAAACATCTTGCTACCCAACTCCATAAATAGTATCCCTGCAAATTTGGTCCCAAATAGTATCCCCTCACAACTAAGTGGCTGTGTGCCTTGATAGGAGTGAAATGACAATAAAAAAAGAAATTATATTATGTCCACCACAGTAATTGACTTGGATTCTTATACAGACATAGCTGGTAGCACAACACATACATTCTCTATCTCTCATTCCCTATCACAGACGGTTACGTTTCCGTCAGCAAGATCAACATGCCTCACTTCTAGATCTGTTTCTGACAACAATTCCTAATGATTGTGTTACGAATGCCCATCGCCCACTCGGGAATGCTGATCATGCTGTTATAATGGTAGAAATCACCTTTAATTCTCGACCCAAAACAGAAGGCTGACTAGGAAGCCATCAGGGATCTCATCAGAGATGACTCATGGGGAAATATCTTTTTCCTTCTTGAACAATGCACAAATGAGACCACTGAATGGTTCAAAACGGCATTTGAAGCACATGTTCCCATGTGAAAATTCTATAGCAAACCCCACTCTCCCCAATGGTTTACTTCTACTTGTGCAGCTGCCATTGCTCAATGGCAGCATGCATACCACAGATTTAACCGACATAAGTCCAGTACAAACAAACAAAAGTTTATAGAAGCTAGAAGTAAATGAAAGAAATAGTGACAGCTAAGAGAGAATATACCAAAACCACAAGAAAACGCATCAAAGCACAGAAATTAGGAACCCATGATTTCTAGAAAATCTACAACAGTGTAGTAAATAATGGGCAATCAACAATTCCCCCACCATCCAACAATCATGAGGTTATTTACACGGCAACTGAGAAGGCTAACATGCTTGTCAGTCGATTTGCCTCAAACTCCACATTGGACCTCCACATTTGTGGGCAGACGCCATACTAGATGATCTGAAAATTACCCCTTTTCAGGTGCATGATATCATAAAAACCCTATCTCATCCCGGCTGTGCTATTAAAAAAATGGTCCACTGAGGTTGCTCCAGTCCTCTCAAAACTTTACAACAAATGCCTTAATGAATCCTGCTTTCCTGACTGCTTGAAAACTGCTTCTGTGGTACCAGTTTACATGAATTCTGTCGAAAGAACTGACCCAAGAAGAATTTTACTAGATTTGTAAATGCCATCCAGGCACTCAATTCTGCAGGATTCATAAAATTATAGAAATTTGCATCATTCATTGAATTTCCAATTTGGGGAGAGGGGGGGGGGTCCATAAACAATTTCAGCCTTTAATTTCTCTATTTCCTAGAAATTTTATGCAAATATATTTGAAACAGTCACCATCTTCCTCAAGAGCCTTCACAAACTGTTTTATGATGCCAAGTTTTATGTGAAGAAGAGAGAACACAATTTTGGAACACTCCACAAAGGGATAATCCAGAATCAGTTCACTGTGTACAGGCCAATCTTTTTTTTTTATCTAGTACTCTGTTCTTGCCCTGCTATCTGACAAACACAAAAAGCAAGGATATTTTGTGTAGCCGTCTTGTAACCTGAAGAGAAACCCAATCATTTTCAAATCCACACGTATCATCCATTGGTGTTGTCTGTACTAAAGCTTCTCCAGAAGAAATTTGATTTCATCATATTTTTCTTTGAGGGTCATTGAATGGTCGAGAGGAACTGATCCATATACAAGTCGCCATCAAGAAGTTTTTCTCACGTGAAGCCAAAATTATTTCCAGTCACCCTTCACAAGCACAGACCTAGGCATGTGGTTAGGTCTGTAGCCAATAAATTTAGCTTTCAAAATCATATAGGGTTTATCTCCTTCTAACTTACGTTTTTTGATCTAGAGCACTATTTGTGTGAAAAATTAGCAAAAAATAGGCCTAAAATTGTGACAAAATTTTTTAAGACCATCAGAAAAAATGTCATATTTCAAATTTCACTTAGCTGACACAAAATAAGGCATTCAAACAAGAAAGTGCCACATGTAGATTGAATTCAGCAAAAAGAACCAAGAACGCTTATTGGGGATTTGCCATTCAAGAACGCGCATTTTCATCTGTGACCATTTTTTTTTCAATTTTTTCCAAATTTGACATTTTTTTTAGCTTTAAAGGCCCACAGAGTCTCTAATACATAATGAAAGTGTGAAATATTAGTCATTCCAATACAACATACGATCCACTGATCAGAAAACACCAGTTTTATTAAAATCTGATGCAAACAAGAAAAGTTACAACTAATTTTGTAGAGAACGTTCGCTTTTGAAGCCGAAAATAATTTTTTTTGGTAAATTAAATCACAGACTCTAAATAAGTCTGAATAAAAAATCCAACTCATAGAAAAGTTTCTTATTTATGACAATATGTATTTATGACAATATGTATTTATGACAATATGTACTTATGACAATATGTATTCATGACAATATGTATTTATGACAATATGTACTTATGACAATATGTATTCATGACAATATGTATTTTTGACAATATGTATTTATGACAATATGTATTCATGACAATATGTATTCATGACAATATGTATTCATGACAATATGTATTCATGACAATATGTATTTATGACAATATGTATGAGCCAATTTTTTTATTAGTATTGAAATTCAGATGACACATTAATTTATCATTCAGGTCAAATTTTGAAATTTTCTGAAAAAAGTGATCTTTTCATGGTGTGTATGGTAGGAAAATGCTGGAAAACCCATGAATTATGTCCAAAACAATGTACCCAAAGTACACAATCACAGAATTGAAGCTCTGGGAAATTTCCACAGTAAAAAAAATAAAAATAAAATAAAAATAAAAAATAAAAAAAATAACAAAAGTTGAATTGTTGTTCTCTTTACTTCATACTGTTGTTGTGGTACAACATTATCAAAAAGCCATTTTGAGGGTAGTTCACATTCAAATACTGTATGCTTCAATGGGATCAATTAAGTGACACTTACAACATCGCTCCTCTGGGCAAAGAGATTAACTGATTGCAAAATGGGTTGGCGAGGAGAACTACAACCAGAAACCTGTTCATCATATCCAGGAAGTCAGTGAAAACTCAAGTGATGCTGGCTTCATAATTGAAGCATATCATGCAACAGGATAACATTGCCTTAGGGATGAGATTGTCATACACTGCTTGATTAACAGTTTTTCTTTGTAAAGTGACTTTTTTGCTTGCCATCTGTATGATCGTACATGTTATTTCTGGATTTAATAATCAGTAAATCTGAAAAGTATCTTATTTTCAATTTCAATTTTATGTTCTAGTAAAAAAGAAAACAGTACAAGGACTATGATTTTATTATGTTCAGGAAAGTATCCTGTACCTCTATAAGGCCACCATTCGCCCATGTATGGAGTATTGCTGTCATATTTGGGCTGGTGCATCGGCTACTAGTCTCTCGCTCCTTGCCAAGGTTCAAAAGAGAGTCGCAAATCTGATAGGCCCTGAACTGGCATCTAAGCTTCAGCCTCTGTCCCATCGACGAAACATTGCATCCCTCTGCCTGTTCTACAAGTATTTTAATGGTGAATGCTCTAACTAACTGCAAGCACTTGTGCCCCCACGACATGAACACCCTCGACAGACCCGACAGGCTGCAAAATCCCACCCCCACACTGTAGAGATCCCTAGATGTAAAAGATCTTTTTACTCAAATAGTTTCTTCCCCAGAACCGCTAGACTTTAGAATTCCATTCCAAGTCCCTGCTTACCCAACTGTACTGACGTGTAGAAGTTCAAGTGCAACGTGAACAAACATCTTGCTGCCCAAATCCCTACATAGTGCCCCAGTAGTTGTTGCCCCTGATAGTAGTCCCCTACACCAAAGTGGCAATGTGCCTTGTTTGGGGTGAAAATGTAATAAAAAAAAAATAAAAAATAAAAAAAAGTCAAAATACTAATTTTCAATTTAGCGATCTGACACACTTTGAAAATGTTTTAATATCTCTAAAACTAGGCCAGATTTTGTATTCTTAACAGATATTTTTGAATTCCCTATTAAATTTTGACCCGGGAAAATGGTATTACAAGCTATATAACCTTACTTTGAAAAATGACCTAAATTGGCCTCCATGAGAAAAACGTCTTCATCGAGACTTCAATAGTGTCATAAGTCGTCATTGTAAAGAAGAACACATTTTAAACTTCTTTTGAAACCTTCTATAAAAAGGTTCCAATCTGGAGAATAATACTGTTCAGCACCAAGTTGTTGCAAAAGGCCAGCAATGTCATTGCAATATATGGGAAGAATTCAATATGGCGTTTTCTGTAGAAGTTGCAGGCTGTAGTAGATTTTTTTTCTTTGAGTCTTGAAGATTTTAGGAAAGGTTGAGATCTCTTGTCAGATCATTAAGTTCTCTTTGAAAAAAAAGCTGTGGTAGTGAAGACGGAGAAAAACCGGCATCTGAAACAGTGGTTTCATTACTGTCGGTGGACAAAACAGAAGCTTGGTCTTTAGAACCAGGCAATTCTAACTTGAGCAAGCCTTTTAACACTGAAACAGGAATTTCATGGCAGTGTGAAATTGGCCTAATTGCAGACTTGATGTTGATTCCCTTTGTTTTGACCGCACAGAAATAGCAGCCATTGAAATAGTTTTCTGGTTTATACTAGACCATTGTATTAGGTTGGTGCAAAGACAATATCGTTTTCTCACGTATGTTACTTGTATATATGATTTCTGAATTAATTCATTGATATATATATATATATATATATAACCATCTTATATGTCATTTTGAATATATAACCATCTTATATGTCATTTTGAAGCGTTTTTTTGCTCTGTCAAATCATGTTATTCGTTACCATGCTCAATCTCTTCATTCATTTTTTTCAGGCTCTTCGACAGCATGGGCAAAATTCAAATCCATACGATTTTCTTGCTCCAGTTCAAAATAGACCGAAAAGCTGCCGAGACAGCTTGTGATATCAATGATGTGTTTGGCCCAGAAACCACTAATGGACATGTGGCACAACAATGGTTCAAGAAATTTCATAATGGTAATGAGAGCCTGAAAGATGAAGATGGTTGCAACCAGCCAACTGCGGTTGATAACAAATATTTGAAAGCCTAAATTAAAGCCAATCTTTGCAAAACCACACAAAAAGTTGCTGTTGAACTCGAGGTCGACTACTCAACAGCCATTCGCCATTTAAAGCAAATAGGGAAGTCAAAAAAGTTGGATAAATTGGTGTTGCATGAATTGAACGGTGATAAAAAAAATTATCGTCTTGAGGTGTTTTCTATGCTCCTTCTGAGCAACAAAAACGACCCATTTCTCAAGCAGATTGAGACGTGTGATGAGAAATGTTTGGTACAGTGGTTGGATGCTGGAGAAGCTTCACAACATTTTCCGAAGCCGAAATTGCACCAAAAAGAGTTTATGGTGGATGGTGGTCTGCAGCAAGTCTCATCCATTACAGCTTTTTGAATCCAGGCAAAATGATTACGGCAGAGAAGTACTGCCGACAAATTGATGAAATGCACCAGAAACTCCAGCATATGTGCCCAAGATTGGTCAATATGAAGCAACTAATTCTCCTCCATGACAATGCTCGCCTGCATGTTGCTCAACTGACCCTGCAGAAGCTGAACGAATTTAGCTACGAGACTTTGCCTCATCCGCCATATTCACCGCTCTCGCCCACCGATTATCACTTTTTCAAACATCTTGACAACTTCCTGTGCAAAAAATGCTTCAAAGGCAGAGTCGATGCCAAATTGGCCTTCAATAACTTTATCGTTTCTAGAACTCCAAATTTCTATGCTAATGAGAGAAATAAACTTGTTTCTCATTGGCAAAAATGTGTTAATTCTAATGGTTCTCATTTTCCTTAATAAACTTTACTATGAAAGGAGTTATCTTTTGAATTTGAATGTCAAAAACCGAAATTATTTTTGCACCAACCTAATAATACCAAAGTGGAGTGACTTTCTATCTTTTTTAGTCCACTATCAAAGATACTCAACACATGCCGTTTCTTGATTACCCAGGATTACTTTGAAGTAAACAAGATAAGCACACTTCACAAATTCCTTTCCTGTTGGATTGTAAAACACATTTGGATTGTTTAAACAATATTGCCCAGGAGATGATGTAGATATGCTTAATTTTTGCTCCAAAAGTCTGCAACGAAAGTAAAATAATGCAGCTTAATTATTTCCTGTCTGACTTAATGAATTCCTAACATTAAGAGAATAAACCTTGCTTTGACCCAGAGATCAACAAAAAAAAAAATGCCACAATTGATAGGCCTATTTACTACTCAGTGTCCACTTCTTACCAACTACATATTTTATTGTATAGCAAATTTGACTTTTACTTTAAGGTTTATCATATCATAATCAATTAACATACATCACAATAACAAACTACAATTGTAATTATGAGGCTAGAATGTATATAGCACCTATGCTTTATAGTATAGAATGTATATAGAATGCTTCTCAGTATAGAATGTATATAGTACCTATGCTTCACTGTCAGATAAACTATTCTAAAAAATAACGATTCTGAAGACTAGTACATAATCCACAGGTATATTTCTTTAAAGAGAAAAAGTAAAAACTGAAAGAGAAAAAAATGAAAGGTATGAAAAAGTAAAAACCATAACAACAAATGAACGCAGGAAAACGAAGGAGTTACAAAAAACAAAAAAAAACTGAATAAGTTCTTAAAGAAATGGAACATGAAATGTCACGTTGCATGACAAAGTAAACAAACACATCGTCCAGAAGAAGAAAGGAGTAAAACATATCATTGATGCCGGGGATGGGAGCTGATATAAAACAAAGAGGCGTGCTGTGTCGCCAGTGGTTGCAAAAAGGAAGTAAAGACAAATCAGAAGAGGAAATTAGGAAGAAAGTAACTTAAATAGAGATAATGGGTTCAAAACAGGGGAGGCAGAACAATTATAAGGTAAAAAAAAGTTATAAAATAGCAAATATCTCAACAACTTGACCTGATGAGAAAAAAATTAATATGATTTTCGGAATTAGTGTAAATCAACTCAGAAACCTTGACCACCAAAAAATGCATTTCTCATATTCTGGCTATTATTTCTTTAGTTACTATGGCAACACATCAAAGGCCATAAATGACAAAGTTCTCTGATTCTCTCTCCTCTGATCTTGAGCATGTGGTACAGTGGGGGAAGGGGTGGCTGGTTACTTTTAATGCATCTAAAACCAAGCTCCTATCTTTACATCATCAACGCTCTGATCCCCATCTGGCATCAATTGAAATGGATGGCTCTCGTCTTGGGGAGGCTCCATGTTTTGACAAGCCTGATCTGAAATGATACACGTACATCAAGTCTGTTACTAAGGTCGCTGGAAAAATGGTAGGATCCTTCTACCACCCCAGAAGATATCCCACTGCTGATGCAATTCTCTATCTATATAAAAGCCAGGTATGTCCAAGGATGGAGTACTGCTGCCGCATATGAGCAGGAGCTGCTAAAAACAGCATATCCTGCCTTGACAGAGTACAAAATAGACCTCGTGGCTCAGTGGGAGATGTCTACAACCTCTCTCCCACAGAAGAGATTTTGCGAGCCTGTCTTTGTTTTATCGTTACTTCCATGGCAAATGCTCGTCTGAGCTCCAATCTCTGGTCCCCCCTCACCAATCTTTCACGATAAACACCCGTCTAGCTGAAACCATTGCCCAAACTTTTCCCCACTCTTTATCTGTGCCTAAATCAAAACATAGATTCCATGAGCAAAGCTTCTTTCTACAAATTCCTGATGAACCGTCCTTTTAAGTAAGACATTTTATCAAATCTCCAATACTAACGATTACTATGATACTATCCCATTTATTACTGTACACACAATAAGCCTTATCCCTGAGTGGCTTCCGGGCCTTGATAAGTGGTGACTACCATGTAAAAAAATAAATCAAGGTGTCATGAAGCTTAGCTGATATGCAACAAGTCTTACATAGATAGTTGACCAACTGTCTCATAGTGAAAATTTGTGTGGCAAGATTTAATTGGTTGACAAAGGGATAGAGTCTCATTGATCCGATCCGACCCTCTCCTGGATATAAAAAGAGCCCATTTTGCCCTGAGTAGAGTTGCGAGTTGCAGAGTTCACCAAGAGTGGCACAAGGTACTCTGGCGTAAATCAGACAGGTCTTAAATATGTTCAAAGGAAATGTTCAAGCCTTTTAAAGATTTTTTTTTTTTTTTTTGACGGTGGTCACCACTTATCAAGGCCCGGAAGCCACTCAGGGATAAGGGTTACTGCAAGTACAGTATGTTAGTGTGGAGATTTGATGAAGTGTTTACTTAAGGGGGCGGTTCATTAGGAATTTGTTTATGTTGGACTTGAAGACATCCAGATTGTAGTCAGGTGGGAAGCAGGCAGACGGAACAGAGTTCCACAGGTGTGCAGTTCTAAGAAAGAAGCTTTGTTCATGGAATCTACGTTTTGATTTAGGTACAGATAAAGAGTGGGGAAAATTTTTGGCAGTGGATTCAGCTAGACGGGTGTTTTTCGTGAAAGAGTGGCGAGGGGGGACCAGAGATTGGAATTCAGACGGAACTTAAAAAATAAAGAAAAGGAGTTCAAGATCAGTTTTCAATCAAAACGGATATTACAAGATAAATCCAAAAAAAATTAACTCGACTCGATCACAGAAAGAGAGTGTAGCGTAAAGGTGGGAAGCAAACATCAAACCCAACAACAAAATTATTGCACGATGATTTTTCCTCTCACAATCATTTGCTATTTATGTTAAATACAACAGTTTCTTTTCACCTTTGCTTTCTATTCAGCAGAAGTCTTGCCACAAATCTTGCTGGTGTATACTGAGGAACAGTCTCTCTTGATTAATTTTACATAATGTTTCATTAATGTTTACATAATTCCACATTTAAAAAAAATAGTCGTTACTTTGAAATGCTTATTTTCCGGAATGTTTTTATTTTTAATAAAAAATGTTATAATCAAAATGATTTTTTTTTTGTCGTTATTTTAAATTTTTTTCTTAAACTTAAATTTCAAAATTAAGACTATTCATTATGCAAATGTTTTAAATAGAATTTTATTATATAAAACCATTCTGGTAAAAAAAAAACAAAAAAACTTTTTACTTACTGAATGGCTTTTTTGAATTTTCCTTGCATGTAATAATTAAAGCCTATACTAGTATAGAGCAGAAGACATCTGTATGTCAATCCACGAGATTTTAAAACTGGTAAGGCCATTTGATAATACGCCATTCCTTCCTGATAGCCTCCAATGCCTGCACAGAAAAAAAAAATATTGTTAAAACTACATTCACAACTCAGATGTTCAATAAATATTCAATTGAGGTTAAAATCAAAATAATCACAGTCTAACGATTAGCCAATTGAGCTATCTAAGGTTTTTCTTGCGGCAATCAAATTGCTGTTATTAAAATGTCAAAAAATTTGAAATTAATTTCTATCGTAAATAAAAGTTTAAAGTTTTATGGACTACAAAATCTGTAATAGTTAATATGACCCTGAAAAACTTTGTTTTATAAAAACAATTTCCCAAAATTAATTAACTGTGAAAAATTATTAAGTAAAACATTAAAGATTTATTATTTCCAAAGCAAGTGCTCGTCTGAGCTCCAATCTCTCGTCCCCCCTTGCCAATCTTTCACGAGAAACACCCATCTGGCTGAAACTACTGTCAATAATTTTCCCTACTCTTTATCTGTGCCTAAATCCAAACGTAGATTCCATGAGCAGAGCTTCTTTCTCAGAAGTGCACGAGTGTGGAACTCTCTGCCGCTTGCCTGTTTCCCACTTGACTACAACTTGGATATCTTCAAGTTCAACATAAACAAATTCCTGACAAACCACCCCCTTAAGTAAGACACTCTATCAAATCTCCAATACTAATGATTACTACAATACTATCTCATTGATTACTGTACATGCAAATAAGCCTTATCCCTGAGTGGCCTCCGGGCCTTGATAAGTGATGACCTCCATGTAAAAAAAAAAAAGAAAAGATTTCAGTTTTACGACATGATAAGCTGAACTGTAATATAATGTATGGAAACATGAATCCATAGCAATAGCAGTAATCTTTTTTTATTTATCGATCTTCTCTATAGTATATGTAACATATAAGCTCAAAACATATATATATATATGTGCCGTTGATTTTTATAAACTTAAAAAGTAAAGTATATGACTGATAAACAATAGATAATAATTAGCCAAAAGCTTTTTGAAACAATTTGTTGCTATTATTAGAAAATATGAATAGCTTTTTATGCATCCAAATAAAACACCTTGGTGTAATGAGTGGCAGGCAGAGTGCATGTTAATGAGAGAGTAAAAAATCCTGATTTACATGAAATTTGATCATGGATCAAATTTCATGTAAATCAGGAAGATTTTTATTTTAAAAAAGGATTTTTTACTCTCTCTGATTTTTACTCTCTCCTGATTTACATGAAATTTGATCATGGATCAAATTTCATGTAAATCAGGAAGATTTTTATTTTAAAAAAGGATTTTTTACTCTCTCATTAACATGCACTCTGCCTGAGCAAAATTCCAATAACTTCTAGAGGCTCTTTAAGCCTAAGTCTGAAATTTCAGAAATATTTTTTTAATCAAAATAATTTAATGGATTTTGACCCAAATTGGAATAAGAGTTTTAAGTATATTGATTTTTACTCTTTGCAAGAGAACATAAAAGTGGTGCAAATTGAGTAAATTAACTTTCTTAATAGGAATTACCTCGTGTCACCCAGGATTTAAATATAAAAATTAAAATAAATAATGCGTAAATCACAAAAGATGAAAAAAGTTCAAAATATTAGGAAAATAATTCAGTTTTATCTTGAATTCAAAACAGGAATTATCCTCCTTATCACAAAAATCAGGTTCTTGTCCAGAATTCCCTCTATATTAAAAAAAAAGGTAAAGAAAAATCTGTATGATGTATGTACCAGTAACGAACAATAAAAACCTCATATTCTAAAAATCATGCAAATTAATCAAATAGTTTTATTTTTATGTAGAAAATCATTTTTAAGTTGGAATTTGTAGGCATTGCAACATAAATCAAGCAAGTTTGACTTATCTCCCTTTATTATCTCCCTTTATTATATTCCTTTATTATCTCCCTTTATTATATTCCTTTATTATCTCCCTTTATTATATTCCTTTATTATCTCCCTTTATTATATTCCTTTATTATCTCCCTTTATTATATTCCTTTATTATCTCCCTTTATTATATTCCTTTATTATCTCCCTTTATTATATTCCTTTATTATCTCCCTTTATTATATTCCTTTATTATCTCCCTTTATTATATTCCTTTATTATTTCCCTTCATTTTTTTTATAGATTGTTTTGAAAATATGGAAAAGACAGCTGCTTTTCTGTTACTCATAAAATTTGATTTTCTTATTTAAAAATAAAACTACTTGATCAATATTTTTTTGGAATATGATATTTTCGTTCCATCATGGTAGATACATTACATCACATATATTTTTTCTTTACCTTTGTTTATTTTTTTTTTTAGGAACAGTGGATAACAACTAATAATTATTTTCAGAAAGAAACTGAAAAAATACATTTTTTTTTAGTTTAAAGAATAAGCTTCAAGGATAAAAGGAAGAAATCACTAGTGAGAATCAAATATCAATGTGTTAAGTGTGTTGTTGTTTAGATCTAACATGGAAAAGCTGACAAGATTATTTTATATATTAGACTATCTAATTCATCCAATAAATGTAAATCATTTCATTAAACTGGACCGAACATTTACCGTATATTTCAGCATATAAGACAACCCTTAAAGTTAAACAATCTTTAAAAAAACAATATTTCATAAGATACCGGGTGTTGCAATCTCTAGCCTAGGTTAAACAAACATTGTTTCGTGATTTAGCAGTCATCTTATACAACCGATATATGATACATTTATGAAAATTTGCTCCAATTTTGTACCTCGTCTTATCTGACGTTCGCCTTATACGCCGAAACATATGGTATGTTATTTTTCTTTTCCTTTTCTTTTGTGAAACGCAATCATGACTCAAAGACAAAAACAAAAACAATAATTTTTCTTTAGAAAAAAAAAACAAATCAAAAACTGAATAAACACTTGAATCAAAATGAATGCACTGAGCATTAAACAAGCTACAAATGTTTATCTATAATATAAAGCTGAATGTCTGTTTGTGTGTGTGTGTGTGTGTGTGTGTGTGTGTGTGTGTGTGTGTGTGTGTGTGTGTCTGGTCACAAATAGGCTCCTATATGGTTGACCATTTTTAAAAACTGATTACATATAATGATAGAAGATGTATCGAGACACAGGAATGGGCATATTCGATATGGCAGAATGGTAGTTCTTTAAAATTGTGGGGTTTGTGTTCGTGCATGGTCCACAAAATATGGAAATAAACAATTTAAAAATTAAAAAAAAAAAACAACGTTTACAAGTGTTTTTGATATAGATGTACATAAGAATACTTTGATAAGTATGTTTTAACTTTAATAGGGATGGTATAATAAAATTGTGGGGTCTGCGTTCGCGCCTGGCCTCCATAGAATGGAAATAGGCACAAACTTTAATAAAGACTTTTCATATCTATCTGCATAAGTATACTTTGATAATTATGTTTCAGTTTGAAGAAGTATGGTACAATAAAATTATGGGGTGTTCGTTTGTGCCTGACCTCCATAGAATGGAAATATGTCACAAAGTTTAACAAGGTTTTTTTAATATAGATCCACAGAATATTGTGATAAGTGTTTCAATGTGAACAGGTATGGTATAACAAATTATGGGGTTTATCTATTTTATTTTTACTTTCATCATATTTTGCTTTGGTTTTGATACCCCCAAATTCGAAGCTATCTCTTTACAACCTTTCCTTTTCATAAGCTATCATACTTTCATAAATCAGAGTCCATTTTCTGTAGGCTGTTTTTGAACCCAGTCAACGACGGGTACTTTTGCTAGTAAGTTGTAAAACAATAAAATTAATTTCTGTCGATTAAAACAGATTGTTATATTTCTGCTCTGTTTAGAAGAATGATGAGATGCTGATATATGAAAATATAACAATATTTATTGTATGATGGTTGGTTGTTAGAAGAAAGCACAGGAATTCGACTGATTCTTTTGGGGCTCAAATCATCAACCAATGCAGTATCCTTTTTGGTTGTTATTAAATAAGCATTTGTGACCACCTATTTATATTTTTAGTGTTGTCACTGTAGTATTTTATTTGGCCATTCTAGTTTCACTGGATTGACTTGACTTTGATTACCCCTGTGTAACCTTTTGCTGAAAATGACTTTTGAAACATCATATTTATTCTTGATAATTTATCAAGTTTGTTGTTCTTCATGCAGATGTTACAGAATTTTTTCTTTTTTAACAAACGTTTTTATTACCATTATTTTAAAAAAGTCTCTTGCTGCAACATGTCTAACCAACAATCACGAGATTGTCTCCTCAGCAACCGACAAAGCTAACATGCTTGCCAGTCGGTTTGCCTCAAACTCCACACTGGACCCTTCCAACCACCCCCTACCTGACTTTCCTATGCGGACATACGCCACGCTAGACGATCTGAAAACCACCCCTGCTCAGGTGCATGCTATCATAGCTGTGCTATTAAAAAAGTGCTCAGCCGAAGTAGCTCCAGTTCTCTCCAAACTCTACAACAAATGCCTTAATGAAGCATGCTTTCCGGGCTGTTGGAAAACTGCTTCTGTTGTACCAGTATTCAAGAATTCTGGCAAAAAGACTGACCCATCAAATTATCGCCCCATTAGCCTCCTCCCACTTTTTGCCAAAATATTTGAGACCTTGATTAACCATCACCTTACAGATGCTAAACTTCTGACTGACAAACAATATGGATTTAGACAAGCCCGTTCCACAGCAGACATCCTAACTGTAATCTCTAAACGTATATACCATTCACCGGACAAAGCGGGGGAGGGCAGAGCGGTAGCTCTAGATATATCTAAGGCTTTTGACAGGGTATGGCATGAGGGTCTCCTCAGGAAAATTAGATCATACGGTATCACTGGTAGAATACTTAACATAATTAAATCCTTCTTAGATAAGAGAAAAATCCAAGTTGTCCTCGACGGTCGTACATCTAAACAATATGATATAAATGAGGGGGTTCCCCAGGGGTCTATCCTTGAACCTCTATTGTTCCTGATATTCATAAATGACCTCCCCGACAAAATTGCCTCTGAGATGGGTATATATGCTGATGGCACTACGCTCTATGCCAGGCACGACAGGAAGACGAATGAACACATTTCTAAAGAAATGGCAGAAACACTAGAGGAAGACCTCCAATCTGTGGTGGAATGGGGACAAAAGTGGTTGGTCGCGTTCAATGCTGCCAAGACTAAACTTGTTTCATTCAATAATTACAAGAAACCCTCTCTACCACCTATAGCAATGGCCAACGACTCTTTATCTGAGAGTCCATCTTTCAAACTCCTTGGCCTAACGTTCACAGGAAACATGAGTTGGAACAATTACATTGAAGGCATTGCCAGGACCGCTGCAAGAAAGGTGGGCTCTCTCTACCATGCTAGAAAACTACTAACACCGGAAAGTATCCTGTACCTCTATAAGGCCACCATTCGCCCATGTATGGAGTATTGCTGTCACATCTGGGCTGGTGCATCTGCTACTAGTCTCTCGCTCCTTGACAAGGTTCAAAGGAGAGTCGCAAACATGATAGGTCCTGAACTGGCATCTAAGCTTCAGCCTCTGTCCCATCGACGAAATGTTGCATCCCTCTAAAAGTATTTTAGTGGTGAATGCTCTGACGAACTGCAATCACTTGTGCCCCCACGACGTGAGCACCCTCGACAAACCCGACAGGCTGCTAAATCCCACCCTCACACTGTAGAGATCCCTAGATGTAAAAGATCTTTTTACTCCAATAGTTTCTTCCCCAGAACCGCTAGACTCTGGAATTCCATTCCAGGTCCCTGCTTCCCCAACAGTACTGACGTGCAGAAGTTCAAGTGCAATGTGAACCGACATCTTGCTGCCCAAATCCCTACATAGTACCCCAGTAGTTGTTGCCCCTGATAGTAGCCCCCTACACCAAATGTGCAATTTGCCTTGTTTGGGGTGAAAATGTAATAAAAAAAAAAAAAAAATTTTAGCCTGGCAGGCATTCCTCTTTCTTCCGACTGCATGCTGAGCAAAACCGGCCCATTCTAGTCTTTGGAACCGACTTTGTTTCTCTCGACCACGTGGTGCATTTTTTCTCCTTTTTTTTCTTTTTCTTCTTGTGCACATTTCCTAATTTGCATATGCACATTTTTGGCTACTGCTGCTGCTAATCTCCTTGCAAGCCAGCCATCCTTTGCTGCTGCTGATATTTTCCCACATGCTTATATGCACTATGTTACATACCTTCCCTTCCAAAAACAGAATTCTTTACAAGAATTTAATTAAACCTGCCTGAGGTAATAAAAAGAAAACAAGAAAAAAACGCAATAAAACATGAATAAAAATGTCTTCGTTATTAGCCTGCTCGACATTTCCATTTTATGTTTGTCAGAAATTCCTTTCCTTATTTATCCTTTCATTTTTTTCATTTGTAAAAAATAAAGAAATTCTAAAGTATTCTTCCAAAGAAAGGCAACGTTGTATTACGTTGAAAGGAAAAAACCCAGTAAACTGTTTAAACAGCGAGGATCTGTTTATTTTTATTTTAAGAAATTTCATGGAAACAATGTTGAAGTGTTTCAACTTGGTTGTGCAAGAATACAGTTTCAAATGTAAAAAAGCATTTTACAAAGCCAGTCAATCATTGCAAAACCAAATCAGAGTTTGTATAGTGTTTGATGTTTATTGGTTCTAAGTTTGTAAATTCACCAAACTGAAATGGGACATTTTTATTTTAGTAATAAAATCAGTTTATTGCTTATTGAGTCTTCATATATAATATCCTTATATTGACAGTCTTCATATAATATCCCATCAGTCATAACATTTATCTCTCTCCTTTCTCATTGATAGATATTCACGCCAACTACCCAAATAGTTTTCTTTGGGGTAAAACTTCTTGACTAATTATAACATTGTTCCTATGACTCATTTACCTCTTTATTGCTCAGTTACGTTTAAAAGGATTATTTGAGAGAACACTGGTTAATCTAACCCTTTCTTTAGTCGACTGCCACTTTTGTTTTTTTATGGCGCAGCTCCTGTTTGGCAGGGTTATTCAAGACAATTTCGGCCTATTTTTTCTCTTAAGTGCCAAGTAACTTTTGATGAGATTATTTGAGACAATTTACGGTTGACACCTGACCCAACCGGCCAAAGGCATTATCCCTTTTCATGTCATAATTAAGCGTTGGCAGTTCTAATTCGAGCACTGACTTCTCTCTAATTCCCGCTATCCTTTAAGCTTCTGTGTTCGTAAACTATATTGTCCAATTTCTACTGTACACTCTTTAACCCTTATCCTCGAGTGGCCTCTTGGCCTTGATAAGTGGGGGATTCCTATGTAAAAAAAAAACAAAACAAATACTTTCATTGTTATTGTCTACATCGTACTAAAAAGATTGATTTTATAAAATTATTCAAGTTTAGGTGCGTGTTAAGCTTTAGTTGACAAATAGATTTTTTAATTATATTGTATTAAGCAAAAACAACATTACGTACTTAGTTGTCATGTCGAAAATAGTAATATATCCAAAAATTATGAAAATTCATCTAGTAGAACAACTGCTTTTGTGTTTTAATAATATTGCAGCCATGACACAAATAATCTAAATTATTCTTTTCGGAGTTATGCCCCCTGTGTATAGCCTCCTATTGCTTACTTCATCACGTCTAAGAAAATGCGATTTTATTCAATTTTTTGTAAAAATTACTTTTAACTAGAAATAACTTTCTATTCAGTGAGTTTTTGTAGTTTTTAGATACATTTCGGCATGACAAGTAAGTACGTAATATTGTTTTTGCTTAAAATGATATATTGAAAAAAAAATCGATCTCTTGGCTGTATGTAAACAAGCACTAAAGTTTAAAATGCAAACGTCAAGTATCATGGTTTCACTAGGTATACACTTTTGTCAAAATGATTTCTTGGTACACTCGGCCTAAATATCCAACACAGTTAACCCTCTGAACTAATTTGTTAAGTCGTAAATAAATGAATATAACGATATAAATAAAGTGGAAATTGATTAAAACACGCCTTGTACGTATTAGTTCAGTATCTGTGTAGATGCTACAGACTTCCAGATTGCAACTATCCATTACTTACATTCAGCCATCTGTCTCAGAGAGTGTATTATTTCGTTTCTTGTCATAAACACACTTTTTTCAACCACTATGGATAATAATCAAGGTAAGTTTATGAAATACAAAAATTCTCAGTGGTAGTTTTACTATTGAAGTTCATAATTTTCCAAATTTGAAGATAATCATAGTATTATTACCTTTTAAACTAAAATTAACACTAAATATATTTTTAATCCTGTACATCATAATTCAGGTCATAAAATTAACATTAAATATTTTTTTCATCGTGTACATCATAATTCAAGTCATAAAGGGTTAAGATACACTGAATATCCTAACTTGTTATGAAAAGATGTTGGATTTAGGGAAGCATAAAACACATCCGTCTTGGTCTATGAAAATCAAATGTAAAGTAACTTTCATAGTTTAAAGGGGAAATAACTCTCATAGCTTAAATAAAAAAGCTTACTTCCGGTTTTAAACACAACTGTTGTCAGCCAGTAATAATTGAAAATAAATTGAATTAAATATAAATTAAATTAAAAGTAAATATAAATGAATCAACTTTAAATAATATTTCTAAATAGAACAATTAAAACAATTATTTTACTCCTTGGCATAACATTCATAGGGAACATGAACTGAAATAGATACATTGAGAGCATTGCCAAGGCTGCTGTGAAGAAGGTGGGCTCTTTCTACCGTACTAGAAAACTACTTACGCTTGAAAGTATCCTGTATCTCTATAAGGCCACCATTCACCCATGTATGGGGCACTGTTGTCAAATTTGGGCTGGTGCATCTGCTACTAATCTCTCACTCCTGGACAGAGTTCAAAAGGGAGTCGCCAACCTGATAGGTCCTGATCTGTCATCTAGGCTTCAACCTCTGTCCCATCGATGAAATGTTGCATCCCTCTGCCTGTTCTACAAGTACTGTTCTACAAGCACTTGTACCCCTTCAATGTAAATACCCCCCCCCACAAACCCGACAAGCAACAAAATCCTACCCCTTCACAGTAGAGATCCCTAGGTGTAAGAAAGCCTTCTACTCTAATAGTTTCTTCCTAGAACTGCTAGATTTTGGAACTCCCTACTGAGATTCTACTTTCCTAACTGTACTGACATGCAGAAGTTCAAGTGTAATGTGAACAGACATCTTGCTGCTCTCTCCCTTCATACTATCCCTGCTACTTATGTCCCTGATAGTAGGCCCCTACTTCAAAGTGGCACTGTGCCTTGTTTGGGGTAAAAATTGAATAAAAAAATAAAACAAAAAAAGAAAATAATAACATGGTAATTATTAAAATAGATTTTCTTTAATGTCATATGCAAATGAGAGTACTCATTGGACGTAGATTTCTTTTGAATACATAGTGTATATAGAAATTATAGTATATTTCTTTTGAATACATAGTATATATAGAAATTATAGTATATTTCTTTTGAATACATAGTATATATAGAAATTATAGTATATTTCTTTTGAATACATAGTATATATAGAAATTATAGTATATTTCTTTTGAATACATAGTATATATAGAAATTATAGTATATTTCTTTTGAATACATAGTATATATAGAAATTATAGTATATTTCTTTTGAATACATAGTATATATAGAAATTATAGTATATTTCTTTTGAATACATAGTATATATAGAAATTATAGTATATTTCTTTTGAATACATAGTATATATAGAAACTATAGTATATTTCTTTTGAATACATAGTATATATAGAAATTATAGTATATTTCTTTTGAATACATAGTATATATAGAAATTATAGTATATTTCTTTTGAATACATAGTATATATAGAAATTATAGTATATTTCTTTTGAATACATAGTATATATAGAAATTATAGTATATTTCTTTTGAATACATAGTATATATAGAAATTATAGTATATTTCTTTTGAATACATAGTATATATAGAAATTATAGTATATTTCTTTTGAATACATAGTATATATAGAAATTATAGTATATTTCTTTTGAATACATAGTATATATAGAAATTATAGTATATTTCTTTTGAATACATAGTATATATAGAAATTATAGTATATTTCTTTTGAATACATAGTATATATAGAAATTATAGTATATTTCTTTTGAATACATAGTATATATAGAAATTATAGTATATTTCTTTTGAATACATAGTATATATAGAAATTATAGTATATTTCTTTTGAATACATAGTATATATAGAAATTATAGTATATTTCTTTTGAATACATAGTATATATAGAAATTATAGTATATTTCTTTTGAATACATAGTATATATAGAAATTATAGTATATTTCTTTTGAATACATAGTATATATAGAAATTATAGTATATTTCTTTTGAATACATAGTATATATAGAAATTATAGTATATTTCTTTTGAATACATAGTATATATAGAAACTATAGTATATATAGAAATATTTTCTATAATATGCAAACGGATATAGATATCTTTTGAATATATTGCATAATATTTTAATATATTTAGAAATTATGCTGGAATAAAAGTGTATATAAGTTCGTTTTTAGTATGGACATTAATTTATAAAACAACATATGAATATTAATTAAATTAAATTATAACTGTGAACAAACAAGCAGGAATACAACTAAAATAAAAATAAAAATATGACAGAGAATTATTGTTAAGGAGAGGTGCAGGCGAACTGTGTCCAGGCAAGCAGGAAGAACACAATGGAAATCCCAGGCGATCAAAAGAACAATGGGTCAATCCCAGGAAAGGTGACCTAGGCTGTAGCCAGGCAAGCAGGAAAAGAACAATGTGTTGGTCCCAGGAAAGATGACCTAAGCTATATCCAGGCAAACAAAAATAAACAATGGAAATCCCGAGATTTGGAGTGATCTGTATCCATGACGTCAATCATTCATGGGTCAGACCAAAAACCAGCAAAAGTGCAATAAACAAACTGACAAGAAAAAGGTTAACAGGTTGAAGTGATACATAAAAAGAGGAGAGTGAAACAAAGCAAGAGCAAGACGGACAGAAGCGAGACACAGATTGACACAGTTGCGACCCACCCTCTGGCACTAACCCCACTGCTGTCATTTTATTGAAGTGTATATTGTAAAATAAACAAAGTCTTTATTATAAACAAAGTGTCTCGTATTCATTCATAAATGAAATAACTGTCCATTTTATATAACGATGATCACCAGCCAGACATATACATAACATTGCAGGTACATAAAAATTGGTCCACTGCTTCTGGTATTATCTCAAATCGTTTTGTCATCCCCAGCCAGTGTCTAATAGGTGCAGATCATAATGAATGGTCCAGGACTATTTATTATTGATGCAGAACTAACTAAAATTAACAATAAATATTTTTTTAATCATCTACATCATTATTCAGGTCATAAAGCGTTAACACATTGGTTTTTAAAATAAAGGGAATAGTTTGGATGTGAGGTATGAACTCCATCATCGGTCGCACTGGTTGCATTTAGGTTGTTTTACCAATGAATGAAACACTCTGCTCAGTCATCACAAATAAATGAAGTACCGCAACTCACCTGGGTATGCGCTGATCGCACGGCCATATGCAGACTTCATTAACGCTTGTTGTTCGCGGTTGCCAAAAAGGTAGGAACTATCCAAACATCCACGGATGAAATCCTTTGAAGTCCTAGGATAGCAGATTGACAAAATATTTTCCGCTTGAAGGGCTACCTGGATAGAATAATTATAAGTTATAAATTACGAGCAGAAATACTTTTTGAATAACAAAAATAAGTTGAATAACAGAAATAGAAGAGTTTTGAAAAGAAAAGTGTGTGACATTTTGAACATTCTCACCATCTTCTTCGGACTCATCCCCCTCTCTCTCTCTCTCTCTCTCTCTCTCTCTCTCTCTCTCTCTCTCTCTCTCTGAAAACTGGTTCAGTAAAATAAAAAGGAAAAAAGAAATTAAAAAAAAGTGTCTCTTGTCCTTAATTCCCCCTATATAAAAAAATATAAAAAAGAAAAATCTACATACTTGTGATGAAACAAAAAATCATATTCCAAAAATCATACATATTGATCAAGTAATTTTAAGCGATTAATGGGAATTCGTAGGCATTAAAACAAACCTTTTGAGTGAATTATTTAGTTATCTCCATTTGTTTAGTTTTTTAAGATCTTTCAAAATGTCTGACCCTTCTCTTACTCATAAAATTTGATTTTCTTATTTAAAAATTAAACTACTTAATCAATTTATGTGATTTTTAGAATATGATATTTTCGTTTTATTACAAGTACATCATGCAGATTTGTCTTTATTTTTTTTTTTAATATAGGAGGAATGCTGGATAAGAGCCACGAGAGAGCTAACTAATAGTTTGACCTAGTTTCAGTGTTATTTTTGAAACAACTAGTCAGAATGAAACAAAATGATTTTTCACTTCCCCCATGTACTAATTTGGTTCATTTTAAGTCAATTAGTTTTGTCAAATTTGGCCTCAAAAAGGCGCATCTGGCAATCCTTACAAAGGCTAAAATTTCAAAACAATATGGCGGCCTCGATTTATGTACATTTAGTCTAATAAAAAATGTTGAAAAAATTAAATTTTTTCAGGTTTTATTTCAGCCTTAGGGTCTAATAATGTGTTTTATATAAAACTAAATAATTTTTATACATTTTTGTCTGTCAAATAATGAAATACACATTTGCCCAAATTTGTATATAAATAAATACGGGGCAGCAGGTTCTGTAGTATTATATCTATTAATTTCAAAAATACTTAGTGCATGTTTTGGTTTATATGATTCCTGAGGTCAGAATTATCCCCCTTGGGTAGACAATGGTTTCTAAGTTAGAGTTATTCCCCTTTACTTGTTTCATAAATGATCGAAAATTGGATGCCTATTGACTTTAGTCTTAAATTTCCATTGTTCGTAGCTATAGGTTGTCCATGCTTTGCTGCTGTACAGAATGTATACTTTTGTGGAAATGGTGAGAAACATATGATGATCCCTGAAGACCTAGGACTATTATGAATTCAAGAAAGCAAATCATATTTTTCGGAATGAAATTTACATAGTTAAAAAACAAAAAACTGTATACATTAAATGGAAATTCTGAATTAAATTATATAGAATTACAACAAAGTGCGGATAATTATTAAAGTTTTTTTTCTTAATCCATGGATTTTCCATGAATGGCTTTTCTCCTCGGAGGAAATGTTATTAGTAAAAGAAATGTGAGTAATTATAAATTTTTCTTATTAGTATATAAACTGAAAATTAAATTTGAAATGATGGCGTCAAAAGGAAACTCCAAGTTCAACAATAAATTTTGTTGTAATTCTACATCATTTAAATCAGAATTTCCATTTATATTATTGTTCTATCTCGCATATTGAGGTTTCTTTATCTGCTTGGAATCGTCTTATAAATATTGATACTAATATTGATTTGAACTTTATGTCTACAGTATTATACAATTTCTTATCCTATGCCATTGATCTACATCAATGATCTTCCAAATCACATCCTAAGATCATTCGCAGACATTTATGCTGACGACACTATCATCTCTGGCAACACATCAAAGACCGTAAATGACCAAGTTCTCTCTGATTCTCTCTCCTCTGATCTTGAACACGTGGTACAATGGAGAAAGGAATGGCTGGTTACTTTTAATGTATCTAAAATCAAGCTTCTATCTTTACATCATCAATACTCTGATCCCCATCTGGCATCAATTGAAATGAATGGCTCTTGTTTCAGGAAGGCTCCATGTTTTGACAAGCTTTTGGGCTTGACCTTTACTCCTGATCTGAAATGGAACACGTATATCAAATTTGTTGCCATGGTCACAGGAAAAATAGTGGCATTCTTCTATTGATCTAATATCTCATTGCTGATGCAATTCTCTACCTATATAAGAGCCAGGTACATCCAAGGATGAAGTATTGTTGCTACATATGGGCAGGAACTGCTAGAAAGAGCTTATCCTGCCTTGACAGAGTTCAAAATAAACTTTGTAGCCTAGTGAGGGATACCTCTTTTCTCTTCCCTGCAACCTCTTTCCCACAGAAGAGACATGGTAAGTCTGTTTCTGCTTTATCGTTAATTTCATGGAAAGTGCTCGTTTGAGCTCCAGTCTATGGTCCCACATCGCCAAACTTTCACAAAAAACACTCGTCTATCTGAAACTACTATCAATAATTTCACCTACTCTTTATCTGCTTACCTAAATGTAGATTACATGAATAAAGCATCTTTCTTAAAACTGCACGCCTGTGGAACTCTCTTCTATTTGCCTGCTTTCCAGCTGACTACAATTTGGTTGTCTTCAAGTCCAACGTAAACAAGTTCTTAATGAGCCATCCCATTAAGTAATCTAATTTATCAAATTTCCATTACTAACCATTACTATGACATTGTCCCATTGACTACTGTATATACATTAACCCTTATCCTCGAGTGGCCTCCGGGTCTTGATAAGTGGTGACTCCTTTGTAATAATAATAAATTTTAGATGTAGGTTACCTGGACATGAGTCAAACTTTTTAATATATATTTTGCTAATTCCCACCCTCTGATGAGAAGGAAAGTATTTCTTCGAAACTCCGGATTAAGGACTATCCATTTATTTAGTGTTTCCTTTTCAGATAAAATATGTTTTTAACTCATTTCAAAGTGTTTTTTAACATGTTTTATTAACTGTTTGCTCGCATATATATATATATATATATATATATATATATATATATATATGCACATAAAGTTATGAACATTGCATAGGGCCCGAGCAAAGCTGGGCGGAACTACTAGTATATAAACATAAATTATTATAATTAAAAACTGTCATCGTATGGAAATTTCAAGAAAAAAAAAAGGTACTTGTGCAGTTTACAGACCATGCTGAAATAATAATGTTATTATTTAGAAAGTTATTCTTAGCATCGAAGGAGTTTTAACTATTCTGTACTTTCACATGATTTACTAAACAAAAGATACCATTTACCAATTGCGATTTCATTTCATTGACTAAGTGCTTTGACACTTCCAGTGGTTTACGTAACTTGGTCAGAATATATCGTAATATGGTGATGATAACACGGTCCCTATTCGGTATTAGTAGTAATAATTTTATTTATCAAACCAATTTAAAGAACATGAATAAAAAATAAGTAAACAAGAGTTGTTTTCTCCTGTGATCACTACTTCTTGAATAATATAAACAAACACTAATCGCAATTTTTGTTGGATTTATAAATGAAAAAAAAACTAACGAGTGTAATTTTAGATATTTGAGAAAAAGAAACAATTTTTGAAAATGAGGTGGGGGTAGTCATTTGGGGAAGACAAAGCTTTTCTAGGATCATCAGTATTTATTGTAAAGGATTATTATTCAAACTTTTGATTTTATTTTTCAGCAAAAATTTAATAATGAGATTTTAGATATTTGCTAAGACTTATCATTATGGGTTCGTTTGGGGGTATTTTAGCTTTTTGGGAAAACAAAGCAGCGTTTATTTATACTTTAATAATCCTGATTAAATTTATTCTTCTGAAATTTTAAAGAATTATTTAAACAATTATGAATTAGAAATTAAAAAACTAAAACATTATTGCAATAATTCTCAGCAAAGTCATAGTATAAACACTCATCATTATCATTGCTGTCATCATCATCATCGTAATCATAATCATCACCACTGGCATCATTATTGTCATCATTATCATCATTGTGATTGTCATCATCGTCATCATCATCATAATTGCAATCATCATCATCATCATTGTAATCATCACAATCATCATCATCGTCATCATTATTGTCATCGTCGTCGTCATCATCATCATCATCATTTTCATTGCCATCATAATCGTCACCATCATCATCACCACTATTAGTAGCGATTAAGTTAGCTAGTGTGAATTTTGGCAAGGGTCAAATTGAGTGCATGATGATAACCCAGATTTGTAAAACAGAATTATTCTCAGGGTTGAATGAAAAATAGGTGACATAAAATTAAGAAATAGAAGTCAAACGCTGTAGACCAAACAGACGAAAGATGAGGAATGACGTCATGTTTTTGAGTGGAGAGAAACTAAGTTTTCAATCTCTTCAGAAAGTCATGTGAGTGAGACAAAGCCAATAATGTAAGAAACCTGGCGAATGTTACTTCCATGTCTTTGTCCGTGCGTGTCACTCATTCTGTTAAGTTAGAAAGTTAAGTAAACAATTAGCTACAATAACATTAACCCCTCGCTCCGAAGTCCATTCTCTCCAAACCTTGAAGAAAACTCAGCAAACGTCTCCTTGTGTTACTCTATAAAGATTTTTATTATTGAAAATGTTGCACATAGAAGCATGAGTATACAGGGTGTTTCAAAAGTCTTGGGAACATAAAGATTTTTAATAACTCAAAAACTATTAGGAGTTAAAAAATGAAATTGGTACCGTTGGAAAGGTTAAAGTTTCAAGTTTTGTGGGGAATCTTCAAACTTGCTCAATATGAGCACCATTCGTCACACGGCAGACATCTAGTCGATAGTCCATTTCCTGCCAAACGCGTTCCAGCATCTTGACGTCAATGGTTCCAACAACTGCCGTTATTCGAGCCTTTAGTTAGTCAATATCTCTTGGAAGGGGCGGCACATAGACTTGTTGCTTGACAAAGCCCCAAAGGAAAAAGTCACACTTAGTACCCCATATGCGAATGCTATGCTTGTTAACTTTGCCATTCAGATAGAAGGTCGCCTCATCGCTTAAAACAAGCCGGTCATCAAAGCCGTTATCTTCCAACTTCTCTTGCATTGCAATGCAAAAGTCACGGCGAAGTGGCTTATCAGTGTCCTTCAACTTTTGGACCAACTTGAGCTTGTAAGGTACCATTTGCAGTCGTTTCCTTAAGACACGCCAGACAGTTGCTGGAGCAAGCTGAAGTTCCCTGCTGGCTCTTCTCACTGATTTACGGGGGCTCTGCTGAAAGGCTTCCGGACTTGCTCAACTGCATCTTCTGAAGTTGAAGGGCGACCTGTTCGCTTACTTGGGCACAAACACCCATCTTTCACAAATTTAGCATGCCATCTGACAATGGGTTTCCTTTCAGGGACTTCTTTTTTAAATTTCCTGCGAAATGCACGCTGAACACATGTCCACGATTCAGTCTTAGCAAATTGGAGGACGCAAAACGCCTTGTCTTGTTTAGAGAACGCCATTACTGCACATGGAAAGATAAGACGAAAATCATTAGTATGACCAAAATCTTGATTAAGCAAGCTTTAAAATGACACCAGTTTCATTTTTCTACCTGGAATAGTTCATGAGATATACGCATTTGTAATGTTCCCAAGACTTTTGAAACACCCTGTATTATTGAAAATAATATCATTTTATAGAAATGACCAGAAAATCTTACCTGATAATAAGTCGAGAATGCATTTTGATCGGATGAAAGGTGCATTGATTGACGCATCAAAGTTTCAATATTCTCCCAGTTTTCATTGACAATACCAATCGCTTCAGTCAAAAGACCCTGTTCATAGATTTCTCCAGCTTTTATAAGGGCCTGACCGATGATATCAGTATATCGGAGCCTGACCATGTCATTACTTTGCAATGACTTCAGCCGTTCAGCAGCAAAATCACGCGTGATTCATTGTAATCGGAAATTCTTTAAATCAACGTCCGAACTTACTATTCTTTGTTCAACGAGTGATGCTAAATCATAAAAGGTTTTTTCTCGTTCTGTTTTGGTCATCATCGATACAATGTCGAGGCCAAAGTGCCCATCTACACAGGACAGGACAGACAAGACGCGTCGCTGAGCTGGAGGCAGATTTGCTGCATATTCGTCAAAGCGATCAAAAATGTCCGCGTGTTGGCTAAGTGGCTTCGAAGAAGTCAGACAATCATAAAAATTCTCCGAAGTGTTGAGACAGTGGCAGATGTGTTCGAGTGACATCATCTTCAATAAGTCCGTAAGACGATCAGCGAGACGGACGAGGAGACCAGGCAGATGATTGCAACTTTCGACTATGTAATGTAGGCAAGACTCTGTCTCTTCCGTTTGAGCAAGACCAGATCTACGGCATAATAGCAACGTGGCCTCTTCGCGGGTTAAAGGGGAAAGTTTATATTTCTCGTAAGCGGTGCCATTAATGGTAAACGCTTTCCATCCACTAAATGTGACAACCATTCTAAGGGATGGGAAACGAATGAAAACTGTATCACAGAATTGCTGGAAAGATGACCAAGCACTTGGCCGCAGTTTTTGGAAATCATCTAAAATATAAATATGAGGTGGTCGAACATTTGACAACAATGAGAGGAACTTGTTGAGATCTGCGTTTATTGTTGACCATTCAGAGTCTTTGCTGATGCGGAAGTAAGACCAATGAAGTGATTGGGGTGAAATTTCAATGCTTATTTCTTGAAGAGCCTGTTTAAACAAGAAAAGAAAATTCTTAGAAAATAGAAATTTTAATGGGTCAAAAATTTTAATAGATTTTAACGAGGTATAGGATATATATATATATATATATATATATATATATATATATATATATATATATATACATATATTAAAATAAAATACATATGAAATACATTTATAAGCCAAATTACAATTATGTAAAATAAATAAATATTTATTTTCCTAATATTATGTTGTATTTGGCTTTCATTCTTTGACGTTATTCTCGTGTTGGCCACGCACAGTTCAAACATTTCAAAATACAACCGCCAGAAACAACCCGCGGCTCTTTACAAACAGACTTTTTTCTCCAAATTTACAACATGGCAAGGAAGAAGAAAAGAAAAAAAAAAAAAAAAAAAAACACCCTGAAGATGGAGTCTACCTCTGAAATATATTTGTGATAAATTTCAAACAAGTAAATTATTTGTTTATTTTCCTAATATTATGTTGTATTTAGCTTTCAAGCGCACTTGATGCGTATTTTATTTTATTCAAATTAAAACGTTTCTATATGAACTCTCATTCTTTGAAATATTTATTTGTTTAAAATAAATATTTCAGTGATATGTATTTTATACATATTTAAAAAAATTGTCTAAAATTCCCAGGATGGCATGATGCTGATGCAGAAGTATAACCAATGAAGTGTTTGGGGTGAAATCTCAATGCTTATTTCTTGAAGAGCCTGTTTAAAGGAGAATAGAAGATTCTTAGAAAATAGAAATTATAATGAATCAAAAATTTTAATAAATTTATAGGACTGAAATATATATAGAGTGGGGGTATAAGTTCTGTTACAAAATTTCGGAACTATTTTTTATGATAATACTAAAATAAATTTACTATTTTATTGTCAGTATTCTCAATCAAAATTTTAAAATATATCTGTAGTGTTGTTTTTAGGTTGACAAATTTATCGTTCCACCTTGTAGGAACTATGAAAA